>NW_025215482.1:286479-298722 GCF_001659605.2 Manihot esculenta | reverse complement strand
GGGTGATAGACTTGGCAGTTTTTGGGTTGGAAGCTATTAGGTCGAAATCGGGCACCGGATGTAACATGGGTGATAGACTTTCCAATTTTCGGGATGGAAGCTATTAACCCGAAATCGGGCACCGGAAGTAACATGGGTGATAGACTTGCCAGTTTTTAGGATGGATGCTATTAGGCCGAAATCGGGCACCGGATGTAACATGGGTGATAGTCTTGGAAGTTTTTGGAATGGAAGCTATTCGGCCGAAATCGGGCACCGGATGTAACATGGGTGATAGACTTGGCAGTTTTTGGGATGGAAGCTATTAGGCCTAAATGGGGCACCAGATGTAACATGGGTGATAGACTTGCCAGTTGTTGGGATGGAAGCTATTAGGCCGAAATCGGGCACCGGATGTAACATGGGTGATAGACTTGGCAGTTTTTGGGTTCGAAGCTATTAGGTCGAAATCGGGCACCGGATGTAACATGGGTGATAGACTTTCCAGTTTTCGGGATGGAAGCTATTAGCCCGAAATCACGCAACGGAAGTAACATGGGTGATAGATTTGCCAGTTTTTAGGATGGAAGCTATTAGGTCGAAATTGGGCACCGGATGTAACATGGGTGATAGTCTTGGAAGTTTTTGGAATGGAAGCTATTAGGCTGTAATCGGGCATCGGATGTCACATGGGGATGGAAGCTATTAGGCCTAAATGGGGCACCATATGTAACATGGGGATCGACTTGCCAGTTGTTGGGATGGAAGCTATTAGGCCGAAATCGGGCACCGGATGTAACATGGGTGATAGACTTTCCAGTTTTCGGGATGGAAGCTATTAGCCCAAAATCGGGCACCGGATGTAACATGGGTGATAGCCTGTCTAGTTTTTGGAAGTTTTTGGAATGGAAGCTATTAGGCCGAAATCGGGCATCAGATGTAACATGGGTGATAGACTTGGCAGTTTTTGGGATGGGAGCTATTAGGCTGAAATCGGGCACCGTATGTAACATGGGTGATAGAATTAGCAGTTTTTTCGGATGGAAGCTATTAGGTCGATATCGAGCACCGGATGTAACATGGGTGATAGACTGTCTAGTTTTTGAAAGTTTTTGGGATGGGAGCTATTAGGCCGAAATCGGGCACCGTATGTAACATGGGTGATAGAATTAGCAGTTTTTTCGGATGGAAGCTATTAGGTCGAAACCGAGCATCGGATGTAACATGGGTGATAGACTTGGCAGTTTTTGGGATGGACGCTATTAGGCCGAAATAGGGCATCGGATGTAAAATGGGTTATAGACTTGGCAGTTTTTGGGATGGAAGCTATTAGGCCGAAATCGGGCACCGGATGTAACATGGGTGATAGACTTGCCAGTTTTTGCGATGGAAGCTATTAGGCCGAAATCGGGCACCGGATGTAACATGGGTGATAGACTTGCCAATTTTTGCGATGGAAGCTATTAGGCCTAAATCGGGCACCGGATGTAACATGGGTGATAGACTGTCTAGTTTTTGGGATGGAAGCTATTAGGCTGAAATAGGGCACCGGATGTAACATGGGTGCTAGACTTGCCAGTTTTTGGGATGGAAGCTATTAGGCCTAAATCGGGCACCGGATGTAACATGGGTGATAGACTTTCTAGTTTTTGGGATGGAAGCTATTAGGCTGAAATCGGGCACCGAATGTAACATGGGTGCTAGACTTGCCAGTTTTTGGGATGGAAGCTATTAGGCCTAAATGGGGCACCAGATGTAACATGGGTGATAGACTTGCCAGTTGTTGGGATGGAAGCTATTAGGTCGAAATCGGGCACCGGATGTAACATGGGTTATAGACTTGGCAGTGTTTTGGATGGAAGCTATTAGGCCGAAATCGGGCACCGGATGTAACATGGGTGATAGACTTGGCAGTGTTTTGGATGGAAGCTATTAGGACGAAATCGGGCACCGGATGTAACATGTGTGATAGACTTGCCAGTGTTTTGGGATGGAAGCTATTAGGCCGAAATCGGGCACAGGATGTAACATGGGTGATAGACTTGGCAGTGTTTTGGATGGAAGCTATTAGGACGAAATCGGGCACCGGATGTAACATGGGTGAGAGACTTGGCAGTGTTTGGGATGGAAGCTATTAGGCCGAAATCGGGCACAGGATGTAACATGGGTCATAGACTTGGCAGTGTTTGGGATAGAAGCTATTAGGCCGAAATCGGGCACCGGATGTAACATGGGTGATAGACTTGCTGTGTTTTGGATGGAAGCTATTAGGACGAAATCGGGCACCGGATGTAACATGTGTGATAGACTTGCCAGTGTTTTGGATGGAAGCTATTAGGACGAAATCGGGCACCGGATGTAACATGTGTGATAGACTTGCCAGTGTTTTGGGATGGAAGCTATTAGGCCGAAATCGGGCACAGGATGTAACATGGGTGATAGACTTGGCAGTGTTTTGGATGGAAGCTATTAGGACGAAATCGGGCACCGGATGTAACATGGGTCATAGACTTGGCAGTGTTTGGGATGGAAGCTATTAGGACGAAATCGGGCACCGGATGTAACATGGGTGATAGACTTTCCAGTTTTCGGGATGGAAGCTATTAGCCCGAAATCACGCAACGGAAGTAACATGGGTGATAGATTTGCCAGTTTTTAGGATGGAAGCTATTAGGTCGAAATTGGGCACCGGATGTAACATGGGTGATAGTCTTGGAAGTTTTTGGAATGGAAGCTATTAGGCTGTAATCGGGCATCGGATGTCACATGGGGATGGAAGCTATTAGGCCTAAATGGGGCACCATATGTAACATGGGGATCGACTTGCCAGTTGTTGGGATGGAAGCTATTAGGCCGAAATCGGGCACCGGATGTAACATGGGTGATAGACTTTCCAGTTTTCGGGATGGAAGCTATTAGCCCAAAATCGGGCACCGGATGTAACATGGGTGATAGCCTGTCTAGTTTTTGGAAGTTTTTGGAATGGAAGCTATTAGGCCGAAATCGGGCATCAGATGTAACATGGGTGATAGACTTGGCAGTTTTTGGGATGGGAGCTATTAGGCTGAAATCGGGCACCGTATGTAACATGGGTGATAGAATTAGCAGTTTTTTCGGATGGAAGCTATTAGGTCGAAATCGAGCACCGGATGTAACATGGGTGATAGACTGTCTAGTTTTTGAAAGTTTTTGGGATGGGAGCTATTAGGCCGAAATCGGGCACCGTATGTAACATGGGTGATAGAATTAGCAGTTTTTTCGGATGGAAGCTATTAGGTCGAAACCGAGCATCGGATGTAACATGGGTGATAGACTTGGCAGTTTTTGGGATGGACGCTATTAGGCCGAAATAGGGCATCGGATGTAAAATGGGTTATAGACTTGGCAGTTTTTGGGATGGAAGCTATTAGGCCGAAATCGGGCACCGGATGTAACATGGGTGATAGACTTGCCAGTTTTTGCGATGGAAGCTATTAGGCCGAAATCGGGCACCGGATGTAACATGGGTGATAGACTTGCCAATTTTTGCGATGGAAGCTATTAGGCCTAAATCGGGCACCGGATGTAACATGGGTGATAGACTGTCTAGTTTTTGGGATGGAAGCTATTAGGCTGAAATAGGGCACCGGATGTAACATGGGTGCTAGACTTGCCAATTTTTGGGATGGAAGCTATTAGGCCTAAATCGGGCACCGGATGTAACATGGGTGATACACTTTCTTGTTTTTGGGATGGAAGCTATTAGGCTGAAATCGGGCACCGAATGTAACATGGGTGCTAGACTTGCCAGTTTTTGGGATGGAAGCTATTAGGCCTAAATGGGGCACCAGATGTAACATGGGTGATAGACTTGCCAGTTGTTGGGATGGAAGCTATTAGGTCGAAATCGGGCACCGGATGTAACATGGGTTATAGACTTGGCAGTGTTTTGGATGGAAGCTATTAGGCCGAAATCGGGCACCGGATGTAACATGGGTGATAGACTTGGCAGTGTTTTGGATGGAAGCTATTAGGACGAAATCGGGCACCGGATGTAACATGTGTGATAGACTTGCCAGTGTTTTGGGATGGAAGCTATTAGGCCGAAATCGGGCACAGGATGTAACATGGGTGATAGACTTGGCAGTGTTTTGGATGGAAGCTATTAGGACGAAATCGGGCACCGGATGTAACATGGGTGAGAGACTTGGCAGTGTTTGGGATGGAAGCTATTAGGCCGAAATCGGGCACAGGATGTAACATGGGTCATAGACTTGGCAGTGTTTGGGATAGAAGCTATTAGGCCGAAATCGGGCACCGGATGTAACATGGGTGATAGACTTGCTGTGTTTTGGATGGAAGCTATTAGGACGAAATCGGGCACCGGATGTAACATGTGTGATAGACTTGCCAGTGTTTTGGATGGAAGCTATTAGGACGAAATCGGGCACCGGATGTAACATGTGTGATAGACTTGCCAGTGTTTTGGGATGGAAGCTATTAGGCCGAAATCGGGCACAGGATGTAACATGGGTGATAGACTTGGCAGTGTTTTGGATGGAAGCTATTAGGACGAAATCGGGCACCGGATGTAACATGGGTGATAGACTTGGCAGTGTTTGGGATGGAAGCTATTAGGCCGAAATCGGGCACCGGATGTAACATGGGTCATAGACTTGGCAGTGTTTGGGATAGAAGCAATTTGGCCGAAATCGGGCACAGGATGTAACATGGGTGATAGACTTGGCAGTGTTTTGGATGGAAGCTGTAACGACCCCAAAATGGACCGTCACCGGCGCTAGGATTCAGGTCGGCTTAAGGCCGCCAGAACCCGTAGCAAGCCTGCTATACCCTCTGTGTACCTGTAAATCTCATACATGATCAAACATAAACTGTGAACATAACAGTTCTTTTCTCTGTACCAGGGCTTACCCTGTGCATGCACTATCTCAGTACCCAGTACTCTGTACCCCTGACTAGAGCTTGCTCTAGATGGGTTGTCTCATACTTGGTAAGCCTGGTTTTTCACATACTCTATAAACACATATACATATACAGATCATGTACACAACAAAAGATTTACAACACAAACCACTAAGTCAAGCACATATCTAACTGAATATACCACAAGCATATCTCTTTAATATTACATGTCCACTCTAAGCTATTACAAGTCTCTTCTCTTTTTCTGACTTCTGACTTCTTCTGAACATCCCCTGTATACTGTACACTGAACCTGCAAAACTGGGGTTAAGGGAGTGGGATGAGCTCTATAGCCCAGTGAGTAGAATACAAAAACATTTCAATAAAATATGATCTGATGGAATGCATCATAACACAGACAGTCCACATCAAGAGTAAACCTGTCACCACATAGTCCCAGTAAACCGTGCCAGGCCGTAGACTGGGGTCCTGGTCTTCCTGTACCATATATGTATATGTGTATATAACACCTGTACTTACCCTTTGCCAGCATAGACCGTTTGCCTAGACCCGCCAGGCCGTAGAATGGGGTCCTGGACTTCCTATACCTGCCAGGCCGTAGAATGGGGTCCTGGACTTCCTGTCTGGAACTACTGGATCATTCAGCATTTACCCACACCAATAAGGAAGCAATGCAATGCAACATCTTTATGCATTCTAATGCACTCACCCTATGACATAAATATGATGCATGAAATATGTTAAAAGTAGTTAATGTCTGAATTAAATCAAGGAATCAGTTTAGTTCCACTCACCTTTGGCTCTGGACTGACTCTGCAGGTTCTGTACACTCTGGAGCAGTACTCACTGCTACTCTCTCTGGTTCCTCTGGTCTGTAGCACATAAAGACTCAATATGAGGGACCAAACTATCATAAGCATAACTCTATAACCTCCCCAAGAATCCCCTTAAACTCACTCTAAAACTCAAGCAAAGCATGCAAAAGAAAAGCTGAACAGGACACTTTCGGCGGCAGGTTCGGCGGCCGAATGTCCTCTCCAGAGACGAAACTCAAGCACCTTCGGCGGCACCTTCGGCGGCCGAATCCCCCAAACAGAGCCGAACATGCAAAAACACTCGGGGGCAAGCTGTGGCAACCAAGTCACCAAGCAGGAGGTTCGGCGGCCGAATGATCCTTCGGCTGCCGAACCTGAGTTCATCCAGAACTCAGCTTCAACAGCAAACCATCTTTTCCTTCCCTTCAACCACTCAAACCATATATACTCCACCTCCTCAACACACATATACTCATGTATATGATCACAGGGGTCCAAACTTATCTAATAACCCCAAACCACAAATCACACATAACACATAAACATGTATAACTCATCAAAACTATCATTACTAATCTACACATGCATCTCCTTCCATAACTCCCATAAAAACCTTCCGAAAAACATAAAAACATGTTCACGAGCATCACTTACCTCCTGTAACAAGAAGATGAGTGATCTAAACAAAGGAAAACGGCTCAACTCTTCTTCACCCTCACTAACTCTCCAAAGCTCACTTTTACTTCAAACCCTTCACAATTTGGTAAACGAGCAAACGCCTGCATGAGCTGCTCAAACTGAGCAGATAAAGTATAGGAGACGTGGCCAAGTTTCTGGCAACAAGTTGGACATAACACCTGTCCACAATGCTGACTCAGGATTGCTCAAAAGCTGGCTGGCCAATTCAATTTCGGCTGCCCAATCGCATGCAAACTCATGCAACCTTCGGGGGCCGAACTTCCCTTCGGAAGCCAAACACTTTCGGCGGCTGAACTTATCTTCGGCGGCCGAACTTGGCTCCTCTGCCTTGGTTCATTTCAACTCAAAATTCACTTCTCTTAACCTTAACACATCAACACACATCACACCACGTAGTACAACAAATATCCTACCCTTTTATAGAATCCCAACACCCCGGATTCCACCAGACAACAGGAATTCCGGTGCCGGACTCTAACCGGGTATTACATTCTCCCCTCCTTAAGAACATTCGTCCTCGGATGTTCCTAAAACATACAAAAACAAAACACAAGGAGGAAACTAACCTCAAAACAAATATGGATACTGCTGGAGCATAGACTCCCGCGTCTCTCCCATGTACATTCTTCTAGATTATGGTGGTTCCATAAAACTTTCACCATCGGAATCTCCTTGTTCCTTAGCTGTCTGATCTGCGTGTCCAGAATCCGCACTGGCTGCTCTATATAGGTGAGATCTGTATGAATCTCCACCTCAGGCTCACTCAGAACCTGATTCGGATCTGACACAAACTGTCGTAGAATAGAAACATGAAATACCGGGTGAATTCTCTCCATAGAAGCAGGTAAATCCAGCTTATACGACACATTTCCGATCCTCTGCAACACCTCAAAGGGTCCTATGTACCGTGGAGCTAATTTACCTTTCTTCCCAAAACGAACCACTCCTTTCATTGGAGACACTTTCAGCAATACCCAAGTACCCTCCTGAAACTCTAACTGCTTCCTGCGAACGTCTGCATAACTTTTCTGTCTACTCTGAGCTGTTCTGATTCGTTCTCTGATCATGGGCACCATTCTACTGGTAATGTCTACTAACTCTGGCCCTGCAAGAGCCTTCTCTCCTACCTCTTCCCAGCAAACAGGGGATCTGCACTTCCTCCCATACAATGCTTCATAAGGAGCCATCCCGATGCTAGCATGATGACTGTTATTGTAGGCAAACTCCACCAAAGGTAGATGTTGCCTCCAAGAACCGCCAAAGTCTAACACACATAGTCGAAGCATATCCTCTATGGTCTGGATGGTCCTTTCTGACTGTCCATCAGTCTGTGGGTGGAAAGCAGTACTAAAATCTAATCTCGTGCCCATTGCACTTTGCAGACTCCGCCAAAAGCGAGAGGTAAACTGAGGTCCTCTGTCTGAAACTATAGACACTGGAACTCCATGTAATCTCCCTATCTCATCCAGATAGACCTGTGCCAACTTATCCACAGAATAGTTACTCCGTACTGGAAGAAAATGAGCAGATTTCGTGAGTCTGTCCACAATCACCCATATCGAGTCTATCCTGTTGGACGCTACTGGTAAACCCACTACAAAATCCATGGCTATGTTCTCCCATTTCCATTCTGGAATCGGTAATGGGTTAAGCATTCCGGCTGGTTTCTGATGCTCTAATTTCACCCTCTGACAAACCTCACAGGCTGTCACGAACTGCGCCACTTCTTTCTTCATGGCTGGCCACCAATAGACCCTTTTCAGATCCTGATACATCTTGGTGGCTCCTGGGTGAACACTATACCTCGCATTATGAGCTTCCCTCATAATGTCTTCCTTCACACTGCCCCTATCTGGTACACAAAGTCGACTCCCATAACGAAGGATCCCTTTGTTGTCAAATCTGAACTCTACACTATTGCCTGACTGAACAGTCCTGGCAATTTTCATCAACTCAGGGTCCTCGTGCTGTCTCTGAGCTATCTGCTCCAGAAACACAGGTGTCACTCTCATCTGTGCTATCAACGCACCTGTACCAGACAATTCTAGCTGTAATCCCTCGTCAAAGAGCTTATAAAGCTCCATCACAACTGGTCTCCGCTCTGCTGCTATATGGGATAAACTGCCTAGTGACTTCCGGCTTAGGGCGTCTGCGACAACATTCGCCTTACCCGGATGATACTGGATCTTACAATCATAATCACTGAGCAATTCTACCCATCTCCGCTGCCTCAAATTCAGCTCTCTCTGACTTAAGATGTACTGTAAACTCTTGTGATCAGTGAAGATCTCGCATTTAACCCCGTAAAGGTAATGCCGCCACATCTTAAGTGCAAAGATAACTGCTGCCATCTCTAGGTCATGGGTAGGGTAATTCAACTCGTGCTTCTTCAACTGTCTAGAAGCATAAGCTATTACTCTATCACTCTGCATCAAAACACAACCCAATCCCACTCGAGATGCATCACAGAATACTGTGAAATCCTCATTACTGACAGGCAGAGCTAACACTGGTGCTGTTGTCAATCTCCTATTGAGTTCCTCAAAGCTCTCTTCACACTGGTCTGACCAGATAAACTTCTGGTTCTTCTGAGTCAATTTGGTCATAGGAGCTGCTATCTTTGAGAAGTTCTGAACGAACCTCCTGTAGTAACCTGCCAGTCCCAGAAAGCTTTTAATCTCAGTCACTATCGTGGGTCTGGGCCAGTTAGCTACAGCCTCTATCTTCTTGGGGTCTACCTCAATACCCTCTGCTGATACCACATGTCCCAAGAAGGCAATGCTCCGTAACCAAAATTCACACTTCGAGAACTTGGCATATAAACCATGCTCTCTCAGTGTCTGCAAAACTATCCTCAGATGCTGGGCATGCTCCTCTGCATCTCTGGAATACACTAAGATATCATCGATAAACACAATGACAAAGTGATCCAGAAACTCACTGAATACCCTGTTCATGAGATCCATAAATGCTGCAGGGGCGTTAGTCAACCCGAACGGCATCACTAAGAACTCATAATGCCCATATCTGGTCCGGAAAGCTGTCTTAGGCACATCTGCCTCTCTGACTCTCAACTGATGATACCCAGATCTCAGATCTATTTTCGAGAAACAACCTGCTCCAGCTAGCTGGTCAAATAAATCATCAATCCGAGGTAAGGGATACCTATTCTTGATAGTGACCTTGTTCAACTGTCTGTAGTCGATACAAAGTCTGAGGGATCCATCCTTCTTTCTAACAAAGAGCACTGGAGCACCCCAAGGTGAGGTACTAGGGCGGATGAAACCCTTATCTACCAAGTCCTGCAACTGCTCTTTCAACTCTGTTAACTCAGCTGGCGCCATCCTGTAGGGAGGAATAGAGATAGGTCTGATACCTGGCAGTAATTCAATTTCAAACCCTATCTCCCTATCAGGTGGTAGTCCTGGCAAATCGTCTGGGAACACATCGAGAAACTCTCGGACTACTGGTACTGTGGCTGGTTCCCTCACCTGACTGTCTAGCTCTCTCACATGAGCTAGAAACCCCTGACAACCCCTCCTAAGCAAACGACGAGCCTGAAGGGCTGAAATCATACCTCTGGGTGTACCTCTCCTGTCTCCTCTGAAGACACACTCTGACCCATCCTGGTCTCTGAGACTCACTAGCTTCTCTCGACAGTCCAACGTAGCACTATATGCAGATAGCCAATCCATCCCTAGAATGACATCAAAATCTGTCAAGTCTAGAACCACAAGGTCAGCTGGAAGGCATCTACCCTCTATGAATACTGGACTGAAACGACAGACTGACACTGCCACTGATGGGTCACATCTAGGTCCACTGACCCAGAGAGGATACTCTAACTCAGAACTGATCAAACCCAACCTCTCTATGGCTCTCGAAGCAATAAAGGAATGAGAAGCACCGGGGTCCATCAAAGCATACACATCTGAACACCCAATGATGAGATTACCTGACACCACTGTGTTCGACGTGTTAGCCTCCTCCTGTGTCATTGTGAAAATCCGTGCTGGGGCTACCGGATTTCCACCTCGGGAACCTGCTGCTGAAGTAGAGGCTGCCCCTCTCCCTCTACCTCTGCCACTACTCTGAGGCATGGCTGGAGCCACTGGCTGCCCTACTGGCTGTGCTACACTGCCTGAACTCATCTGCTGGGAAGGTGCCCCAAAAGTCACCTGAGGACACTCTCGAGCAAAATGCCCCACCTGTCCACATCTAAAACAGGCTGAAGATCCCAACTGACAAGCTCCTCTGTGTGGTCGTCCACATCTCCTACATGCTGGAATAGCTGTGCCAGAGCTTGAGCCACTACCCATTCCCAGACCAGACTTGACTTTACTCCAGAACCTACTCTTTGTTCCTTTTGTCTTATCCCATCTTTTGCTATCTGAGGTGCCTGAACTGGGGGCCTTAGAACCCGAAGCCTGTGCCTGAGACTGTTTTTGAATCTTGGCACTAGCTTCCATCTTTCTAGCTGCATCCACAATAGAGTGGAAACTCTCCTTTTCTGCTGGAAGGATCAAAGAAGAATACCTGGGATGTAGTCTCATGGTATATCTTCTAGCTTTCTTCTGATCAGTATCATAGGCCTGACCCACGTACTGAAGCAAATCTAGGAACTTATCCGTAAACTCATCAACCGTCATCTCATCTGTTGTCTTAACTGCTCAAACTCTATTAGCTTCATCTCCCTGGAGCTATCAGGAAAAGCCCATCCTGCAAACTCATTAGCAAACTCTCCCCATGACATACTGTTCATTCTAGGCTCGATATAGTTTCTGAACCATTCCCGAGCCTTTCTACACTTTAGTGTAAATCCCGCCATCTCAATGGCTCTACTACCATCCGCACCCAACTCATCAGTAATCATTTTCACACATCTCAGATACTCAAATGGATCATCTCCTGTATTAAACTTCGGAGCATCCAATTTAAGGTACTCAGTCATCTGCACCTTACTCCCAGATGACCTAGGTGGAGGTATTTGTACTCCAGGGACTACTGGTTCTGTTTGTGGTGGTGGAGGTACTGGTTCATTTATTTCTGGGTGTGCTGCACTTGGATGGATAGGGGGGATGGATACATAGGATATTGAGGATATGGTGGATACAATGGGTAATAATAAGGATATGGCATATATGGCATAGATGTAGGATATGGGTCAAATCGAGAGTACTCCGACATACCTTCCATCGGATACTCTGGATCTTGGGAAACAGCTGGATAATCAAACCCTGAGGCCTGAACACCTCCTAGAGATTCTCCCATACCTTCATCCATAGACGGATCAGTCTCCATGGCCTCCCTCTCTTCCTCTGATCTACCTCCTCTAACTATCCCTCTTGGCTCTCGTCTACAGACCTTCTAGGGTCTATTGACATGCCTTCCCTGCTAGATCTCTGAGACCTTGCCCTTGGCAATGCAGGAGGACGAGCAGCGAATCCCTCACTATCTGATGGGACTCCAGTCAAGCGAGCTGATCGACGAATTCCTCGCATCTTAACTCTGAAAAACAACACATACTTTAGCGTATCAGCACATAAACATATAGCTCAATTATAATACACATGCACATTGCATAGAATCACAAAGACAGGACTCCACATCCTATCCTAGTGACATGATTCCCTATTGTGCTTGACCAACTATTTCTATGAGCCCGACACTCTCTCTATAGGTCCGATCATGTGAAACCTAGGGCTCTGATACCAATCTGTAACGACCCAAAAATGGACCGTCACCGGCGCTAGGATTCAGGTCGGCTTTAAGCCGCCAGAAACCCGTAGCAAGCCTGCCTATTACCCTCTGTGTACCTGTAAATCTC
>NW_025215482.1:272233-285479 GCF_001659605.2 Manihot esculenta | reverse complement strand
AAAATTGCCAAGTCTATCACCCATGTTACATCTTGTGCCCGATTTCGGCATAATAGCTTCCATCCCAAAAACTGCCAAGTCTATCACCCATGTTACATCCGGTGCCCGATTTCGTCCTAATAGCTTCTATCCCAAACACTGCCAAGTCTATCACCAATGCTACATCCGGTGCCCGATTTCGGCCTAATAACTTCCATCCCAAAAATTGCCAAGTCTATCACCCATGTTACATCTGGTGCCCGATTTCAGCCTAATAGCTTCCATCCCAAAAACTGCCAAGTCTATCACCCATGTTACATCCGGTGCCCGATTTCGTCCTAATAGCTTCTATCCCAAACACTGCCAAGTCTATCACCAATGCTACATCCGGTGCCCGATTTCGGCCTAATAGCTTCCATCCCAAAAACTGCCAAGTCTATCAGCCATGTTACATCTGGTACCCGATTTCGTCCTAATAGCTTCCATCCCAAAAACTGCCAAGTCTATCACCGATGTTACATCCAGTGCCCGATTTCGGCCTAATAGCTTCAAACCCAAAAACTGCCAAGTCTATCACCCATGTTACATCCGGTGCCCGATTTCGGCCTAATAGCTTCCATCGCAAAAACTGCCAAGTCTATCACCCATGTTACATCCGGTGCCCGATTTCGGCCTAATAGCTTCCATCCCCAAAACACTGCCAAGTCTATCATCCATGTTACATCCGGTGCCCGATTTCGGCCTAATAGCTTCCATCCCCAAAACTGCCAAGTCTATCACCCATGTTACATCCGGTGCCCCATTTCAGCCTAATAGCTTCCATCCCAAAAACTTCCAAGTCTATCACCCATGTTACATCCGGTGCCCGATTTCGGCCTAATAGCTTCCATCCCAAAAACTGCCAAGTCTATCACCCATGTTACATCCGGTGCCCGATTTCGTCCTAATAGCTTCTATCCCAAACACTGCCATGTCTATCACCAATGCTACATCCGGTGCCCGATTTCGGCCTAATAGCTTCCATCCCAAAAATTGCCAAGTCTATCACCCATGTTACATCTTGTGCCCGATTTCGGCATAATAGCTTCCATCCCAAAAACTGCCAAGTCTATCACCCATGTTACATCCGGTGCCCGATTTCGTCCTAATAGCTTCTATCCCAAAAACTGCCAAGTCTATCACCGATGTTACATCCAGTGCCCGATTTCGGCCTAATAGCTTCAAACCCAAAAACTGCCAAGTCTATCACCCATGTTACATCCGGTGCCCGATTTCGGCCTAATAGCTTCCATCGCAAAAACTGCGAAGTCTATCACCCATGTTACATCCGGTGCCTGATTTCGGCCTAATAGCTTCCATCCCAAACACTGCCAAGTCTATCATCCATGTTACATTCGGTGCCCGATTTCGGCCTAATAGCTTCCATCCCCAAAACTGCCAAGTCTATCACCCATGTTACATCCGGTGCCCCATTTCAGCCTAATAGCTTCCATCCCAAAAACTTCCAAGTCTATCACCCATGTTACATCCGGTGCCCGATTTCGGCCTAATAGCTTCCATCCCAAAAACTGCCAAGTCTATCACCCATGTTACATCCGGTGCCTGATTTCGTCCTAATAGCTTCTATCTCAAACACTGCCATGTCTATCACCAATGCTACATCCGGTGCCCGATTTCGGCCCAATAGCTTCCATCCCAAAAACTGCCAAGTCTATCACCCGTGTTACATCCGGTGCCCGATTTCGGCCAAATAGCTTCTATCCCAAACACTGCCAAGTCTATCACCAATGCTACATCTGGTGCCCGATTTCGGCCTAATAGCTTCCATCCAAAAAATTGCCAAGTGTATCACCCATGTTACATCTGCTGCCCGATTTCGGCCTAATAGCTTCCATCCCAAAAACTGCCAAGTCTATCACCCATGTTACATCCGGTGCCCGATTTTGTCCTAATAGCTTTTATCCCAAACACTGCCAAGTCTATCACCAATGCTACATCCGGTGCCCGATTTCGGCCTAATAGTTTCTATCCCAAAAATTGCCAAGTCTATCACCCATGTTACATCTGGTGCCCGATTTCGGCCTAATAGCTTCCATCCCAAAAACTGCCAAGTCTATCACCCATGTTACATCCGGTGCCTGATTTCGGCCTAATAGCTTCCATCCCAAACACTGCCAAGTCTATCATCCATGTTACATCCGGTGCCCGATTTCGGCCTAATAGCTTCCATCCCCAAAACTGTCAAGTCTATCACCCATGTTACATCCGGTGCCCGATTTCGGCCTAATAGTTTCCATCCAAAAAACTTCCAAGTGTATCACCCATGTTACATCCGGTGCCCGATTTTGGCCTAATAGGTTCCATCCCAAACACTGCCAAGTCTATCATCCATGTTACATCCGGTGCCCGATTTCGGCCTAATAGCTTCCATCCCCAAAACTGCCAAGTCTATCACCCATGTTACATCCGGTGCCCGATTTCGGCCAAATAGCTTCCATCCCAAAAACTGCCAAGTCTATCACCCGTGTTACATCCGGTGCCCGATTTCGGCCAAATAGCTTCTATCCCAAACACTGCCAAGTCTATCACCAATGCTACATCTGGTGCCCGATTTCGGCCTAATAGCTTCCATCCAAAAAATTGCCAAGTGTATCACCCATGTTACATCTGCTGCCCGATTTCGGCCTAATAGCTTCCATCCCAAAAACTGCCAAGTCTATCACCCATGTTACATCCGGTGCCCGATTTTGTCCTAATAGCTTTTATCCCAAACACTGCCAAGTCTATCACCAATGCTACATCCGGTGCCCGATTTCGGCCTAATAGTTTCTATCCCAAAAATTGCCAAGTCTATCACCCATGTTACATCTGGTGCCCGATTTCGGCCTAATAGCTTCCATCCCAAAAACTGCCAAGTCTATCACCCATGTTACATCCGGTGCCCGATTTCGTCCTAATAGCTTCTATCCCAAACACTGCCAAGTCTATCACCAATGCTACATCCGGTGCCCGATTTCGGCCTAATAGCTTCTATCCCAAAAATTGCCAAGTCTATCACCCATGTTACATCTGGTGCCCGATTTCGGCCTAATAGCTTCCATCCCAAAAACTGCCAAGTCTATCACCTATTGTAATACCCGGCTAGATTCAGACATCGGAATTCCTACCGTCCGGGGGAGTTCGAGGATGTCAGAGGTCTCTGGAAGGGTAAGAGAAAGTTTTCTAAAATATGTGCAAGTGTTTTAAAGGTTTAGCGTAGAAAAGGATTGAGTTTTGAAGAGATATGGCCAAGGAGGCATTTTACCATGTTCGGGCCCCTAAGGTTAAGTTCGGCCGCCTAAAGTGCCCAATGTTCGGCCCCCGAAGGTTATGTTCGGCCCCCGAAAGTTGCATAGTTTTGCATGCGATTCGGCAGCCGAACCTGAGGCGGTTGCTCATCTATAAGTGCACCGAGTGGCAGAAAAAGGAGGAGGTTTCTTCTCTCCTTCTGACCTAGGTGAGGTCTTGATCTCCTTAAAGTATTTTCATGGTTTTTCTTCAAATCTTTCATGGTTTTTATGAGTTTTACCCTTGTTTTGAAGAGTTGTGAGCTTGAAACAAGGTTTTGGAGTTTGAAGCTTTTGAAGCTTGGTTTCTCCATATCTTTGAGTTTGGATCATCTCAGCCTTTGTTCTTCAAGAGGTAAGTGTTGATCCATGGTTCTTCTGATGTTTTTATGAGTGTTGTAAAGGGAAAAGGGAGCTAGGCATGAGTTTGCATGAGATGTGCATCATAGGGTTTATGAATCCTTTATGTTTGATGTGTGTCTTGTGAGCTTGTTTGTTGGAGTTTAAAGTTATTTGAAGCTCCCTTAGGCTTGTTGAAGTGTTTATGCATGTTTTAGAAGGGTTAAATGCATGTGTTGAGGTCTGAACAGGTGATGGAGGGACTGGCAGGCGTCCTTGTGCACGAAACTGAGTTCTGGCTAAACTCAGGTTCGGCCCCCGAAAGTCCAAGTTAGGCCGCCGAACATGCCTGACTTTCGTCTCTGGAGGAGACATTCGGCCGCCGAAGGTGCTGCCGAAGGTGCCCTGTCCAGCCTTCCTTTGCTTGTTTTGCATGCATGTTTTGTGATGTTTTAGAGGGTTTTTTGAGAGATGTTCCTAGTTATGTTAGAGTATGTTTGGTACCTCATTTATGTCCATCTGTGTAGGATTGGACCGAGGAACCGAGGAGGCTCCAGAGTTAGAGTTGGCCCAGAGTTAGCCAGCATTGGCTAGAGGTGAGTGGAACTAAACTGAATATTTTATTTTGAGAAATGACACGATTCTAGCATGATCCATGCATCATAAAATGCCATGTTATGTAATAGGTTGTATTGCATTAGAATCCACGAATTTGATGCATTGCATAAGTTGTTGTTGTGGTGTGGATGAACGTTGGATGATCCTTAGCCCTTGACATGAGATAAGATACTACTACAGAGATATGGCATGAGATAGCCATTCCAGGTCGCTCCTGGATAGTCCAGGTCGCTCCTGGTACTCAGTTACAGATAGACATACAGCATAAGAGAAGACTGGGTGATGGCTCCGCCTCCCTAGCATTATTGGATTTGTTGTGATATGATACAGTACAGAGAAGACTGGGTGATGGTTCTACCTCCCTAGCACAGTTGGGTATAGAAGTCTAGGTGATGGCTCTGCCTCCCTAGCAAGTAGGGTATTTGTTTATAGTAGGGGGCTATAAGTGACAAGTTCATCCGTTTGATGATTTGTTTGTGATGTGACGCATTTCATGATAACATGTAATTAATGAACTGTTTTACTGTTCCTCCTCACTGGGCTATAGAGCTCATCCCACTCCCTTAACCCCAGTTTTGCAGGTTCTGAGATAGCTATGGGAAGTCAAAGTCAGCAAGAGTACAGAGGAAAGTTGTGCTTGAATGTATGTTGTAATAGCGTAGTGGACATGATGTAATTAAAAGAGTAGATGTAATGTAATGTATAGATATGTACTGTCGTATACTGGATAGACTTGTGCTTTTCCTAGTATCATTGCTATAGTGTGATGTATGATTAATCCCTTGTACATGAATCCTGTTTTACGTTTCTTGATGAGAAATGTGTGAGTTAGGCTTAATGTATGGCTTTGACGTGATACCAGTGGATTGTGTTACAGAGTAAAAAGGGTTTCAATCCCTTGATCCACAGCAGATAGTAATCCCTGGTATAGGCCCTGAGGGCCATTTCAGATTGATATATCTGAGTAGCAGTAGTTAAGCCTACAGAGTTTTACAGGATTGTTGAGTATCTTTGTATCATGTATGGGATTTATCAGGTACACAGAGAGTATAGTCGGCTTGCTACGGGTCCCGGCGGCCTTAAGCCGATCGGGATCCTAGTGCCAGTGATGGTTCGGGCCGTTACAGAGGGGTACCGGTTTCCGGGTCGTTACAGATTTGGTATCAGAGCATAGGGCCTCAAGAGTACGGTGTGTTGAGCATCTTTGCTCAAGGATTAGAGATATCCCACATCGGAAAGAGGTGTTGTCTTGTATAGGAGGGGAAGCACAATAGGTAAAATCATGTCCACTAGGATAGGATGTGGAGTCCTGTTTTGCATGCTGATGTGAAATGCCATGATGAGTTGCATGTGCATTATTGATATATTTAATATGTGCTGAGGATTCATGTGTTTTCACATGGATCATTTGATGATATTTTTGTGTGATGTTGTGCTTTTCAGAGGCAGGATGAGAGGAACTCGTCGATCTGCTAGATTGACAGGAGCTCCGCTGGAGGATGAGGACATGGATGCTCATCTCCCCGTTCTGCAAAGGGCAACATCAGATAGTATAAACAGAGAAGGTACATCAAGGGACCCTAGAAGGTCTGATGATGAGAGTAGAAGGGGAGTTGTCCAGAGTGGTATGTCAGGATGTATGAGAGAAATAGAGGAGAATGAGCAGAGTAGAGATGGTAGCTTTGGCAGGAGTGGGTTGGGAGGAGATATGGGTGAGTCCCAAGGAGGCACTCAGGCCTCGAGATTTGTTCCACCTCAGTATCCACCCTACCAGTGGGGGGTAGAGTACCCGATGAGAGGTACATCAGAGTTTCCTAGTTATCACCCATATCCCACCTTTATGCCCTATCCTTCCTTTTATCCGCCATATCCACCGCCACATCCACAGTATACCATGTTTCCACCCTTCTTTGGTTATCCAAGTTTAGCAAACCCTACCTCAGGGAATGTTGCACCTCCTCCACCACCAGGAGAAACAGTAGCCCCAATTGTCCAAACACTCAAGCCTAGTTCACCTGGGGAAAGTATGGTGCAGATGACAGCTTATTTGAGGTTGGATGTTCCCAAATTTGAGACTGGTGATGACCCTGTTGAGTATCTTAGAATGGTTAAGCTGATAACCGATGAGTTGGGAGCTAATGAGAGTAGAGCCATACAGATGGCAGGGGTTACATTGAAATGTGAGAAGGCAAGGGAATGGTTCACCCAATATGTGGATCCGAGGGTAGAAAACTTATCCTGGGAACAATTTGCTATAGAGTTTGCAGGATGGGCTTGTTCAGATAGCTCAAGGGAGCATAAAGAGAGTGACTGTGAGCAGCCAGGGCAGACAGAAAACATGAGTATAGGAAATGACCCAGAGACTAGTGATCGTTTTCCTTTGGGTGAAGCTGCTGCAAAGAATAAAAAGAAAGTGAGAGGCCTGAAAGGGTCAAAGAAAAGAGAGTTTTGGAATAGGGTAAAGTTTGGCATAGGTTGTCGCGAGGGTTCGAGTTCTGGTTGGGATAGTTCTAGATGTGTGAAGTGCGGTAGGAGGCACAAAGGTGTATGTCGGGCTGGGACAACAGCATGTTTCAGGTGCGGACAGGAGGGGCACATGGCACGAGAGTGTCCCATTACGGTCATGTCAGCACAGTTCCCACAGACATCCGCAGACAATATAATGCCACCAGAAGCTCCAGCCTCGATACAGGGCAGAGGTAGAGAAAGAGGGGTAGTCCCTTCTTCAGGAGGTTCCTTCAGTGGACGTCCGTTAGTTCCGGCTCGGATTTTCACCCAGGATCAGCCAGAGACAGACACACGGAACACAGTGGTGCCAGGTAAACTCACTTTTGAGTGTTCTAATGTGTATAGAATATCAGTTGATGTGAAAATAGTAAAGTGTACTAGAGTTAGATGTTCAGAGCCAAAAGGTCAGAGATAAAGGTTTAGAGACGAGTGAGTCGCTACATGTTAGTGAGCCAGGAAAAAGCTCGAGAGCTATAGCCGTATGGCTTTGAAGTCCAGGTAGAGAGAGAGTGATCTCTCATCTCTGAGTGTAGACCTTAAGTAAAGAAAGAAGGCAGAGAATAGCGGAAGAAAGTGAAGAGTAAGAAAAAGAATAAAAGTAAGTAAGAGAAAAGTAAGGAAAGAAAAGAGTAAATGAGAGAAGATAGAGCAGAGAAAGAACAGAATAGACTAAATGTAAAGTAAGAAAGGTTAGAAAGAGATTTCAGTTTAGTCTGGGATTAGATGGCGAGTGAGCTTTAGTTCAGATAGTTCTGGATCCGTGAGGCGTGGAGGTTACACAAAAGTAGTCTGATGGTATGGGACTACGGCATGTATAGATGCGAGCAGAAAGGACTCATATTTTGTGAGCGTCCTACTGCGGCCCAGATTGGCACAGTCCCAGCAGATGACTTCGAGTAGTGTAACTCAGCCTGTTGCTCTAGCCATGTTTCAGGACAGTGGTTGACGCAGGAGAAGAGAGTTCTCCTTTTCTTTGGTCGGTTCCAGAAGGAAGATTCGTTAGCTTTAGCTTGGATCTTCATCCTGACTTAGTAGGCGGTTAACACATTGAACACGGTGACGTCAAATACGTTCACTTGAGGGTGTTCAGATGTGTAGGTTATAGTGGACCCTGATGTTTCTTTCCCTGTTGTTGTGAGAGCCATAAATAGAGGAGGGGTTGATAACTTCTGGCTTAGAGTGTTCTCTTTGGGTCAGAGGGCCCAAGAGTGTGATCCATCTATGGCAGAGTCAGTCTGTCGGTTCAGTTCAGAGTTTGGTGAGAGTAGTAGATGCCGTCCAGCTGACCTTATGGTTCTAGGGGTGACTGATGATGTCAACCTAGGGCGGATTGGCTAGCTACTCGAGGTATTACCTACGTCTGCAAAGACAAGGTAGGACAGGTCAGAGTTCAGAGGCTCGGATGGGTCAGAGTTAGTCCTTAGAGGGGGACAATTTAGCATACCCAGCAGTTTGATATCAACCCTACAGGCTCATGAATTCGTTAGGGAAGTTAGTCAGGAGTTTTCTTGCTCTTGTTTGAGCGCATAGCCAGGTCAGGGAACCAGCCTCAGTATTCATAGATAGGAAAAGAGAAAGAGTGTTAGATGTTATTCCAGACGAGTTAGCAGGTTTACCATTAGTAAACCCAGTGGAGTTGAGACTAGATGTATCTTCACCTTTTCCTTTGGAATGATACCTGTAGCATGTAAGAGTTGAAACCTATAAGAGCTAGAAAAGCAGTTACAGACTGAAGAGCGATAGTAGAACAATGTGCACTTGGTAGTAAAGGCTTCTATCCGACTTAGTACTACACCCTGGAGTGTTCCAGTATCGTTGTGAGAAACGAAGGATGAAACCTTGAGATTTTGTCACAACTGTGACTAGTTGCACAAAATCACTACCAAGGACAGGTGTTCCCATGCAGAATGGATGATCTATAGGACCAGCTAGTAGAAGCTGGTTGTTTTCCATAATAGATCTAAGAGTTGGGAACTATATGGCCAAAGTCAGTTAGAGAAAAGTCAATTTAGCAGTTGCGTAGAGGTGAGATCTTTATGATAGTGAAGAGTCTAAACCAGAGGGAAGGGGTAAAACTGCTCAGCGACTCTGAGTATACAAGACAAGATTTACTGGGTAAGACTTAGCTGCCCTCAGTCAGATGTCGCTTATCAGTTTATCCTATAGAAACAGATAGCGAGAGAGCTAGAGATAGTCTAGCCATGTTAGAAGGGATCAAAAGAGAAGAAGCCAGTATAGTAAAGAAGAATAAAGACGGGCAAGGATCAGAGTGCGCAGCAAAATCGTAGAATAGTTTAGAGAAACAGAGAAGCATGCCCGATATCTACGAAATGTTGTAGATTTTCAGAGAACATGGCATAGAGGTCAAGTTCTGTAAGCTGAGTGCAATTTCAGGGCATGTCTGTTTCATTGTGATGTGTCACAATATAACATTGAAAGTAAGTAGAGAGAGAGAACGTGATAGCCAAGTCATCTAGCATTTCCGTAGAGTTATAAAGCCGAGAAGCATCAAAGAGAAAGGAAGATTCGTAGTCAGAAGTACAGGTTAGTATAACCAGAGGAGTGCGAATAAGCTGAGAAAAGGCAAAGAAAAGAAAAGTTAGTAGTCATATGAAAGAGTCAGGTCGTTTGTGTACAAGCAAGAGTGGTAAACACTCAGTGTAGACACAGCTTAAGCAGTGAAGGGTCAGCAAAGTCAGACAGTATAGCCAACCCGAGAGTTTTACTCCAGGGGTATCTGTGTCTCGTCGTAGAGACCGATGGTAGGCTTTCTTCTTGTTTTCCTGTATGTTTCTTGTTGTTGTTTTAACATTCGAGGACGAATGTTTTTAAAGGAGGGAAGAATGTAATACCCGGCTAGATTCAGACATCGGAATTCCTACCGTCCGGGGGAGTTCGAGGATGTCAGAGGTCTCTGGAAGGGTAAGAGAAAGTTTTCTAAAATATGTGCAAGTGTTTTAAAGGTTTAGCGTAGAAAAGGATTGAGTTTTGAAGAGATATGGCCAAGGAGGCATTTTGCCATGTTCGGCCCCCTAAGGTTAAGTTCGGCCGCCTAAAGTGCCCAATGTTCGGCCCCCGAAGGTTATGTTCGGCCCCCGAAAGTTGCATAGTTTTGCATGCGATTCGGCAGCCGAACCTGAGGCGGTTGCTCATCTATAAGTGCACCGAGTGGCAGAAAAAGGAGGAGGTTTCTTCTCTCCTTCTGACCTAGGTGAGGTCTTGATCTCCTTAAAGTATTTTCATGGTTTTTCTTCAAATCTTTCATGGTTTTTATGAGTTTTACCCTTGTTTTGAAGAGTTGTGAGCTTGAAACAAGGTTTTGGAGTTTGAAGCTTTTGAAGCTTGGTTTCTCCATATCTTTGAGTTTGGATCATCTCAGCCTTTGTTCTTCAAGAGGTAAGTGTTGATCCATGGTTCTTCTGATGTTTTTATGAGTGTTGTAAAGGGAAAAGGGAGCTAGGCATGAGTTTGCATGAGATGTGCATCATAGGGTTTATGAATCCTTTATGTTTGATGTGTGTCTTGTGAGCTTGTTTGTTGGAGTTTAAAGTTATTTGAAGCTCCCTTAGGCTTGTTGAAGTGTTTATGCATGTTTTAGAAGGGTTAAATGCATGTGTTGAGGTCTGAACAGGTGATGGAGGGACTGGCAGGCGTCCTTGTGCACGAAACTGAGTTCTGGCTAAACTCAGGTTCGGCCCCCGAAAGTCCAAGTTAGGCCGCCGAACATGCCTGACTTTCGTCTCTGGAGGAGACATTCGGCCGCCGAAGGTGCTGCCGAAGGTGCCCTGTCCAGCCTTCCTTTGCTTGTTTTGCATGCATGTTTTGTGATGTTTTAGAGGGTTTTTTGAGAGATGTTCCTAGTTATGTTAGAGTATGTTTGGTACCTCATTTATGTCCATCTGTGTAGGATTGGACCGAGGAACCGAGGAGGCTCCAGAGTTAGAGTTGGCCCAAGTTAGCCAGCATTGGCTAGAGGTGAGTGGAACTAAACTGAATATTTTATTTTGAGAAATGACACGATTCTAGCATGATCCATGCATCATAAAATGCCATGTTATGTAATAGGTTGTATTGCATTAGAATCCACGAATTTGATGCATTGCATAAGTTGTTGTTGTGGTGTGGATGAACGTTGGATGATCCTTAGCCCTTGACATGAGATAAGATACTACTACAGAGATATGGCATGAGATAGCCATTCCAGGTCGCTCCTGGATAGTCCAGGTCGCTCCTGGTACTCAGTTACAGATAGACATACAGCATAAGAGAAGACTGGGTGATGGCTCCGCCTCCCTAGCATTATTGGATTTGTTGTGATATGATACAGTACAGAGAAGACTGGGTGATGGTTCTACCTCCCTAGCACAGTTGGGTATAGAAGTCTAGGTGATGGCTCTGCCTCCCTAGCAAGTAGGGTATTTGTTTATAGTAGGGGGCTATAAGTGACAAGTTCATCCGTTTGATGATTTGTTTGTGATGTGACGCATTTCATGATAACATGTAATTAATGAACTGTTTTACTGTTCCTCCTCACTGGGCTATAGAGCTCATCCCACTCCCTTAACCCCAGTTTTGCAGGTTCTGAGATAGCTATGGGAAGTCAAAGTCAGCAAGAGTACAGAGGAAAGTTGTGCTTGAATGTATGTTGTAATAGCGTAGTGGACATGATGTAATTAAAAGAGTAGATGTAATGTAATGTATAGATATGTACTGTCGTATACTGGATAGACTTGTGCTTTTCCTAGTATCATTGCTATAGTGTGATGTATGATTAATCCCTTGTACATGAATCCTGTTTTACGTTTCTTGATGAGAAATGTGTGAGTTAGGCTTAATGTATGGCTTTGACGTGATACCAGTGGATTGTGTTACAGAGTAAAAAGGGTTTCAATCCCTTGATCCACAGCAGATAGTAGTCCCTGGTATAGGCCCTGAGGGCCATTTCAGATTGATATATCTGAGTAGCAGTAGTTAAGCCTACAGAGTTTTACAGGATTGTTGAGTATCTTTGTATCATGTATGGGATTTATCAGGTACACAGAGAGTATAGTCGGCTTGCTACGGGTCCCGGCGGCCTTAAGCCGATCTGGATCCTAGTGCCAGTGATGGTTCGGGCCGTTACAGAGGGGTACCGGTTTCCGGGTCGTTACACTATGTTACAATCCAGTGCCCGATTTCGCCCTAATAGCTTCCATCCTAAAACTGCCAAGTCTATCCCCCATGTTACATCCGGTGCCCGATTTCGGACAAAATAGCTTCCATCCCAAAAACTGCCAAGTCTATCACCCGTGTTACATCCGGTGCCGATTTCGTCCTAATAGGTTCCATCCAAAAAACTGCCAAGTCTATCCCCATGTTACATCCGTGCCCCCCGATTTGGCCTAATAGCTTCCATCCCAAAAATTGCCAAGTCTATCACCCATGTTTCATCCGCTGCCCGATTTCGGCCTAATAGCTTCCATCCCAAAAAACTTCAAAGTCTATGACCCATGTTACATCCGGTGCCCCGATTTCGGCCTAATAGCTTCCATCCCAACAGTGCAAGTCTATCACCCATGTTACATCCGGTGCCCGATTTCGTCCTAATAGCTTCCATCCCAAAACTGCCAAGTCTATCACCCATGTTACATCCGGTCCCCAATTTCGTCTAATAGCTTCCATCCCAAACACTGCCAAGTCTATCACCCATGTCACATCCGGTGCCCGATTTCGGCCTAATAGCTTCCATCCCAAAAACTTCAAAGTCTATGACACATGTTACATCCGGTGCCCGATTTCGGCCTAATAGCTTCCATCCCAAACACTGCCAAGTCTATCACTCATGTTACATCCGGTGCCGGATTTCGGCCTAATAGCTTCCATCCCAAAAACTGCCAAGTCTATCACCCATGTTACATCCGGTGCCCGATTTCGCCCTAATAGCTTCCATCCCAAAAACTTCCAAGTCTATGACCCATGTTACATCTGGTGCCCGATTTCGGCCTAATAGCTTCGATCCCAAACACTGCAAAGTCTATCACCCATGTTACATCCGGTGCCCGATTCGTCCTAATAGCTTCCACATCCAACACACTGCCAAGTCTATCACCCATGTTACATCCGGTGCCCGATTTCGTCTAATAGCTTCCATCCAAACACTGCCAAGTCTATCACCCATGTACATCCGGTGCCCGATTTCGGCCTAATAGCATCCATCCCAAAAACTTCAAAAGTCTATGACCCATGTTATATCCGGTGCCCGATTTCGGCCTAATAGCTTCCATCCCAAACACTGCCAAGTCTATCACCCATGTTACATCCGGTGCCCGATTTCGGCCTAATAGCTTCCATCCAAAAACTGCCAAATCTATCACCCATGTTACATCCGGTGCCCGATTTCGGCCCTAATAGCTTCCATCCCAAAAACTTCCAAAGTCTATGACCCATGTTACATCCGGTGCCCGATTTCGGCCTAATAGCTTCGATCCCAAACACTG
>NW_025215482.1:257918-271233 GCF_001659605.2 Manihot esculenta | reverse complement strand
GCCAGTTTTTGGGATGGAAGCTATTAGGCCTAAATCGGGCACCGGATGTAACATGGGTGATAGACTTGGCAGTTTTTGGGATGGAAGCTATTAGGCCGAAATCGGGCACCGGATGTAACATGGGTGATAGACTTGGCAGTTTTTGGGATGGAAGCTATTAGGCCGAAATCGGGCACCGGATGTAACATGGGTGATAGACTTGGCAGTTTTTCGGATGGAAGCTATTAGGCCGAAATCGGGCACCGGATGTAACATGGGTGATAGACTTGGCAGTTTTTGGGATGGAAGCTATTAGGCCGAAATCGGGCACCGGATGTAACATGGGTGATAGACTTGGCAGTGTTTGGGATGGAAGCTATTAGGCCGAAATCGGGCACCGGATGTAACATGGGTGATAGACTTGGCAGTTTTTGGGATGGAAGCTATTAGGCCGAAATCGGGCACCGGATGTAACATGGGTGATAGACTTGGCAGTTTTGGGATGGAAGCTATTAGGCCGAAATCGGGCACCGGATGTAACATGGGTGATAGACTTGGCAGTTTTTGGGATGGAAGCTATTAGGCCGAAATCGGGCACCGGATGTAACATGGGTGATAGACTTGGCAGTTTTTGGGATGGAAGCTATTAGGCCGAAATCGGGCACCGGATGTAACATGGGTGATAGACTTGGCAGTGTTTTGGGATGGAAGCTATTAGGCCGAAATCGGGCACAGGATGTAACATGGGTGATAGACTTGGCAGTTTTTGGGATGGAAGCTATTAGGCCGAAATCGGGCACCGGATGTAACATGGGTGATAGACTTGCAGTTTTTGGGATGGAAGCTATTAGGCCTAAATCGGGCACCGGATGTAACATGGGTGATAGACTGTCTAGTTTTTGGTATGGAAGCTATTAGGCTGAAATCGGGCACCAGATGTAACATGGGTGCTAGACTTGCCAGTTTTTGGGATGGAAGCTATTAGGCCTAAATCGGGCACCGGATGTAACATGGGTGATAGACTTGGCAGTTTTTGGGATGGAAGCTATTAGGCGAAATCGGGCACCGGATGTAACATGGGTGATAGACTTGCAGTTTTTGGGATGGAAGCTATTAGGCCGAAATCGGGCACCGGATGTAACATGGGTGATAGACTTGGCAGTTTTTGGGATGGAAGCTATTAGGCCGAAATCGGGCACCGGATGTAACATGGGTGATAGACTTGGCAGTTTTTGGGATGGAAGCTATTAGGCCGAAATCGGGCACCAGATGTAACATGGGTGATAGACTTTCCAGTTTTCGGGATGGAAGCTATTAGCCCGAAATCGGGCACCGGAAGTAACATGGGTGATAGACTTGCCAGTTTTTAGTATGGAAGCTATTAGGCCGAAATCGGGCACCGGATGTAACATGGGTGATAGACTTGGCAGTTTTTGGGTTGGAAGCTATTAGGCCGAAATCGGGCACCGGATGTAACATGGGTGATAGACTTGCCAGTTTTTGGGATGGAAGCTATTAGGCCTAAATCGGGCACCGGATGTAACATGGGTGATAGACTGTCTAGTTTTTGGGATGGAAGCTATTAGGCCGAAATCGGGAACCGAATGTAACATGGGTGATAGACTTGGCAGTTTTTGGGTTGGAAGCTATTAGGCCGAAATCGGGCAACGGATGTAACATGGGTGATAGACTTGCCAGTTTTTGGGATGGAAGCTATTAGGCCTAAATCGGGCACCGGATGTAACATGGGTGATAGACTTGGCAGTTTTTGGGATGAAAGCTATTAGGCCGAAATCGGGCACCAGATGTAACATGGGTGATAGACTTTCCAGTTTTCGGGATGGAAGCTATTAGCCCGAAATCGGGCACCGGAAGTAACATGGGTGATAGACTTGCCAGTTTTTCGTATGGAAGCTATTAGGCCGAAATCGGGCACCAGATGTAACATGGGTGATAGACTTGGCAGTTTTTGGGTTGGAAGCTATTAGGCCGAAATCGGGCAACGGATGTAACATGGGTGATAGACTTGCCAGTTTTTGGGATGGAAGCTATTAGGCCTAAATCGGGCACCGGATGTAACATGGGTGATAGACTTGGCAGTTTTTGGGATGAAAGCTATTAGGCCGAAATCGGGCACCAGATGTAACATGGGTGATAGACTTGCCAGTTTTCTGGATGGAAGCTATTAGCCCGAAATCGGGCACCGGAAGTAACATGGGTGATAGACTTGCCAGTTTTTCGGATGGAAGCTATTAGGCCGAAATCGGGCACCGGATGTAACATGGGTGATAGACTTGGCAGTTTTTGGGATGGAAGCTATTAGGCCGAAATCGGGCACCGGATGTAACATGGGTGATAGACTTGCCAGTTTTTGGGATGGAAGCTATTAGGCCGAAATCGGGAACCGAATGTAACATGGGTGATAGACTTGGCAGTTTTTGGGTTGGAAGCTATTAGGCCGAAATCGGGCACCGAATGTAACATGGGTGATAGACTTGGCAGTTTTTGGGATGGAAGCTATTAGGCCTAAATCGGGCACCGGATGTAACATGGGTGATAGACTGTCTAGTTTTTGGTATGGAAGCTATTAGGCTGAAATCGTGCACCAGATGTAACATGGGTGCTAGACTTGCCAGTTTTTGGGATGGAAGCTATTAGGCCTAAATCGGGCACCGGATGTAACATGGCTGATAGACTTTCTAGTTTTTGGGATGGAAGCTATTAGGCTGAAATCGGGCACCGGATGTAACATGGGTGCTAGACTTGCCAGTTTTTGGGATGGAAGCTATTAGGCCTAAATGGGGCACCAGATGTAACATGGGTGATAGACTTGCCAGTTGTTGGGATGGAAGCTATTAGACTGAAATCGGGCACCGGATATAACATGGGTGATAGACTTGCCAGTTTTTGGGTTGGAAGCTATTAGGCCGATATCGGGCACCGAATGTAACATGGATGATAGACTTTCCAGTTTTCGGGATGGAAGCTATTAGCCCGAAATCGGGCACCGGAAGTAACATGGGTGATAGACTTGCCAGTTTTTGGGATGGAAGCTATTAGGCCGAAATCGGGCACAGGATGTAACTTGGGTGATAGTCTTGGAAGTTTTTGGAATGGAAGCTTTTAGGCCGAAATCGGGCATCGGATATAACTTGGGTGATAGACTTGGCAGTTTTTGTGATGGAAGCTATTAGGCCTAAATGGGGCACCAGATGTAACATGGGTGATCGACTTGCCAGTTGTTGCGATGGAAGCTATTAGGCCGAAATCGGTCACCGGATGTAACATGGGCGATAGACTTGGCAGTTTTTGGGTTGGAAGCTATTAGGCCGAAATCGGGCACCGGATGTAACATGGGTGATAGACTTGGTAGTTTTTGGGATGGAAGCTATTAGGCCGAAATCGCGCATCGGATGTAACATGGGTGATAGACTTGGCAGTTTTTGGGATCGAAGCTATTAGGCTGAAATCGGGCACCGGATGAAACATGGGTGATAGACTTTCCAATTTTCGGGATGGAAGCTATTAGCCCGAAATCGGGCACCGGAAGTAACATGGGTGTTAGACTTGCCAGTTTTTGGGATGGAAGCTATTAGGCCTAAATCGGGCACCGGATGTAACATGGGTGATAGACTGTCTAGTTTTTGGGATGGAACCTATTAGGCTGAAATCGGGCACCGGATGTAACATGGGTGCTAGACTTGCCAGTTTTTGGGATGGAAGCTATTAGGCCTAAATGGGGCACCAGATGTAACTTGGGTGATAGACTTGCCAGTTGTTGGGATGGAAGCTATTAGACCGAAATCGGGCACTGGATGTAACATGGGTGATAGACTTGGCAGTGTTTGGGATGGAAGCTATTAGGACGAAATCGGGCACCGGATGTAACATGGGTGATAGACTTGACAGTGTTTGGGATGGAAGCTATTAGGACGAAATCGGGCACCGGATGTAACATGGGTGATAGACTTGGCAGTGTTTGGGATGGAAGCTATTAGGCCGAAATCGGGCACCGTATGTAACATGGGTCATAGACTTGGAAATTTTTGGGATGGAAGCTATTAGGCCGAAATCGGGCGCCGGATGTAACATGGGTGATAGACTTGGCAGTTTTTGGGATGGAAGGTATTAGGCCGAAATCGGGCACCGGATGTAACATGGGTGATAGACTTGGCAGTTTTTCGGATGGAAGCTATTAGGCCGAAATCGGGCACCGGTTGTAACATGGGTGATAGACTTGGCCGTTTTTGGGATGGAAGCTATTAGGCTGAAATCGAGCACCGGATGTAACATGGGGGATAGACTTGGCAGTTTTTGGGATGGAAGCTATTAGGCCGAAATCGGGCACCGGATGTAACATAGGTGATAGACTTGGCAGTGTTTGGGATGGAAGCTATTAGGACGAAATCGGGCACCGGATGTAACATGGGTGATAGACTTGGCAGTTTTTGGGATGGAAGCTATTAGGCCGAAATCGGGCACCGGATGTAACATGGGTGATAGACTTGGAAGTTTTTCGGATGGAAGCTATTAGGCCGAAATCGGGCACCGGATGTAACATGGGTGATAGACTTGGCAGTTTTTGGGATGGAAGCTATTAGGCCGAAATCGGGCACCGGATGTAACATGGGTGATAGACTTGGCAGTTTTTGGGATGGAAGCTATTAGGCCGAAATCGGGCACCGGATGTAACATGGGTGATAGACTTGGCAGTTTTTGGGATGGAAGCTATTAGGCCGAAATCGGGCACCGGATGTAACATGGGCGATAGACTTGGCAGTTTTTGGGTTGGAAGCTATTAGGCCGAAATCGGGCACCGGATGTAACATGGGTGATAGACTTGGCAGTTTTTGGGATGGAAGCTATTAGGCCGGAATCGCGCATCGGATGTAACATGGGTGATAGACTTGGCAGTTTTTGGGATCGAAGATATTAGGCTGAAATCGGGCACCGGATGTAACATGGGTGATAGACTTTCCAATTTTCGGGATGGAAGCTATTAGCCCGAAATCGGGCACCGGAAGTAACATGGGTGTTAGACTTGCCAGTTTTTGGGATGGAAGCTATTAGGCCTAAATCGGGCACCGGATGTAACATGGGTGATAGACTGTCTAGTTTTTGGGATGGAACCTATTAGGCTGAAATCGGGCACCGGATGTAACATGGGTGCTAGACTTGCCAGTTTTTGGGATGGAAGCTATTAGGCCTAAATGGGGCACCAGATGTAACTTGGGTGATAGACTTGCCAGTTGTTGGGATGGAAGCTATTAGACCGAAATCGGGCACTGGATGTAACATGGGTGATAGACTTGGCAGTGTTTGGGATGGAAGCTATTAGGACGAAATCGGGCACCGGATGTAACATGGGTCATAGACTTGGCAGTTTTTGGGATGGAAGCTATTAGGCCGAAATCGGGCACCGGATGTAACATGGGTGATAGACTTGCCAGTTTTTGGGATGGAAGCTATTAGGCCTAAATCGGGCACCGGATGTAACATGGGTGATAGACTGTCTAGTTTTTGGGATGGAAGCTATTAGGCCGAAATCCGGCACCGGATGTAACATGGGTGATAGACTTGGCAGTTTTTGGGATGGAAGCTATTAGGCCGAAATCGGGCACCGGATGTAACATGGGTGATAGACTTGGCAGTTTTTGGGATGGAAGCTATTAGGCCGAAATCGGGCACCGGATGTAACATGGGTGATAGACTTGGCAGTTTTTGGGATGGAAGCTATTAGGCTGAAATCGGGCACCGGATGTAACATGGGTGATAGACTTGCCAGTTTTTGGGATGGAAGCTATTAGGCCGAAATCGGGCACCGGATGTAACATGGGTGATAGACTTGGCAGTTTTTGGGATGGAAGCTATTAGGCCGAAATCGGGCACCGGATGTAACATGGGTGATAGACTTGGCAGTTTTTGGGATGGAAGCTATTAGGCCGAAATCGGGCACCGGATGTAACATGGGTGATAGACTTGGCAGTTTTTGGGATGGAAGCTATTAGGCCGAAATCGGGCACCGGATGTAACATGGGCGATAGACTTGGCAGTTTTTGGGTTGGAAGCTATTAGGCCGAAATCGGGCGCCGGATGTAACATGGGTGATAGACTTGGCAGTTTTTGGGATGGAAGCTATTAGGCCGGTGTAACGACCCCAAAATGGACCGTCACCGGCGCTAGGATTCAGGTCGGCTTAAGGTCGCCAGAACCCGTAGCAAGCCTGCTATACCCTCTGTGTACCTGTAAATCTCATACATGATCAAACATAAACTGTGAACATAACAGTTCTTTTCTCTGTACCAGGGCTTACCCTGTGCATGCACTATCTCAGTACCCAGTACTCTGTACCCCTGACTAGAGCTTGCTCTAGATGGGTTGTCTCATACTTGGTAAGCCTGGTTTTTCACATACTCTATAAACACATATACATATACAGATCATGTACACAACAAAAGATTTACAACACAAACCACTAAGTCAAGCACATATCTAACTGAATATACCACAAGCATATCTCTTTAATATTACATGTCCACTCTAAGCTATTACAAGTCTCTTCTCTTTTTCTGACTTCTGACTTCTTCTGAACATCCCCTGTATACTGTACACTGAACCTGCAAAACTGGGGTTAAGGGAGTGGGATGAGCTCTATAGCCCAGTGAGTAGAACAGTAAAACATTTCAGTAAAATATGATCTCATGGATTGCACCATATCACAGACAAGCCACATCAAGAGTAAACCTGTCACCACATAGTCCCAGTAAACTGTGCCAGGCCGTAGACTGGGGTCCTGGTCTTCCTGTACCATATATGTATATGTGTATATAACACCTGTACTTACCCTTTGCCAGCATAGACCGTTTGCCTATACCCGCCAGGCCGTAGAATGGGGTCCTGGACTTCCTATACCTGCCAGGCCGTAGAATGGGGTCCTGGTCTTCCTGTCTGGAACTACTGTATCATTCAGCATTTACCCACACCAATAAGGAAGCTATGCAATGCAACATCTTTATGCATTCTAATGCACTCACCCTATGACATAAATATGATGCATGAAATATGCTAAAAGTAGTTAATGTCTGAATTAAATCAAAGAATCAGTTTAGTTCCACTCACCTTTGGCTCTGGACTGACTCTGCAGGTTCTGTACACTCTGGAGCAGTACTCACTGCTGCTCTCTCTGGTTCCTCTGGTCTGTAGCACATAAAGACTCAATATGAGGGACCAAACTATCATAAGCATAACTCTATAACCTCCCCAAGAATCCCCTTAAACTCACTCTAAAACTCAAGCAAAGCATGCAAAAGAAAAGCTGAACAGGACACTTTCGGCGGCAGGTTCGGCGGCCGAATGTCCTCTCCAGAGACGAAACTCAAGCACCTTCGGCGGCACCTTCGGCGGCCGAATCCCCCAAACAGAGCCGAACATGCAAAAACACTCGGGGGCAAGCTGTGGCAACCAAGTCACCAAGCAGGAGGTTCGGCGGCCGAATGATCCTTCGGCTGCCGAACCTGAGTTCATCCAGAACTCAGCTTCAACGGCAAACCATCTTTTCCTTCCCTTCAACCACTCAAACCATATATACTCCACCTCCTCAACACACATATACTCATGTATATGATCACAGGGGTCCAAACTTATCTAATAACCCCAAACCACAAATCACACATAACACATAAACATGTATAACTCATCAAAACTATCATTACTAATCTACACATGCATCTCCTTCCATAACTCCCATAAAAACCTTCCGAAAAACATAAAAACATGTTCACGAGCATCACTTACCTCCTGTAACAAGAAGATGAGTGATCTAAACAAAGGAAAACGGCTCAACTCTTCTTCACCCTCACTAACTCTCCAAAGCTCACTTTTACTTCAAACCCGTCACAATCTGGTAAACGAGCAAACGCCTGCATGAGCTGCTCAAACTGAGCAGATAAAGTATAGGAGACGTGGCCAAGTTTCTGGCAACAAGTTGGACATAACACCTGTCCACAATGCTGACTCAGGATTGCTCAAAAGCTGGCTGGCCAATTCAATTTCGGCTGCCCAATCGCATGCAAACTCATGCAACCTTCGGGGGCCGAACTTCCCTTCGGAAGCCAAACACTTTCGGCGGCCGAACTTATCTTCGGCGGCCGAACTTGGCTCCTCTGCCTTGGTTCATTTCAACTCAAAACTCACTTCTCTTAACCTTAACACATCAACACACATCACACCACGTAGTACAACAAATATCCTACCCTTTTATAGAATCCCAACACCCCGGATTCCACCAGACAACAGGAATTCCGGTGCCGGACTCTAACCGGGTATTACATTCTCCCCTCCTTAAGAACATTCGTCCTCGGATGTTCCTAAAACATACAAAAACAAAACACAAGGAGGAAACTAACCTCAAAACAAATATGGATACTGCTGGAGCATAGACTCCCGCGTCTCCCATGTACATTCTTCTAGATTATGGTGGTTCCATAAAACTTTCACCATCGGAATCTCCTTGTTCCTTAGCTGTCTGATCTGCGTGTCCAGAATCCGCACTGGCTGCTCTATATAGGTGAGATCTGTATGAATCTCCACCTCAGGCTCACTCAGAACCTGATTCGGATCTGACACAAACTGTCGTAGCATAGAAACATGAAATACCGGGTGAATTCTCTCCATAGAAGCAGGTAAATCCAGCTTATACGACACATTTCCGATCCTCTGCAACACCTCAAAGGGTCCTATGTACCGTGGAGCTAATTTACCTTTCTTCCCAAAACGAACCACTCCTTTCATTGGAGACACTTTCAGCAATACCCAAGTACCCTCCTGAAACTCTAACTGCTTCCTGCGAACGTCTGCATAACTTTTCTGTCTACTCTGAGCTGTTCTGATTCGTTCTCTAATCATGGGCACCATTCTACTGGTAATGTCTACTAACTCTGGCCCTGCAAGAGCCTTCTCTCCTACCTCTTCCCAGCAAACAGGGGATCTGCACTTCCTCCCATACAATGCTTCATAAGGAGCCATCCCGATGCTAGCATGATGACTGTTATTGTAGGCAAACTCCACCAAAGGTAGATGTTGCCTCCAAGAACCGTCAAAGTCTAACACACATAGTCGAAGCATATCCTCTATGGTCTGGATGGTCCTTTCTGACTGTCCATCAGTCTGTGGGTGGAAAGCAGTACTAAAATCTAATCTCGTGCCCATTGCACTTTGCAGACTCCGCCAAAAGCGAGAGGTAAACTGAGGTCCTCTGTCTGAAACTATAGACACTGGAACTCTATGTAATCTCACTATCTCATCCAGATAGACCTGTGCCAACTTATCCACAGAATAGTTACTCCGTACTGGAAGAAAATGAGCAGATTTCGTGAGTCTGTCCACAATCACCCATATCGAGTCTATCCTGTTGGACGCTACTGGTAAACCCACTACAAAATCCATGGCTATGTTCTCCCATTTCCATTCTGGAATCGGTAATGGGTTAAGCATTCCGGCTGGTTTCTGATGCTCTAATTTCACCCTCTGACAAACCTCACAGGCTGTCACGAACTGCGCCACTTCTTTCTTCATGGCTGGCCACCAATAGACCCTTTTCAGATCCTGATACATCTTGGTGGCTCCTGGGTGAACACTATACCTCGCATTATGAGCTTCCCTCATAATGTCTTCCTTCACACTGCCCCTATTTGGTACACAAAGTCGACTCCCATAACGAAGGATCCCTTTGTTGTCAAATCTGAACTCTACACTATTGCCTGACTGAACAGTCCTGGCAATTTTCATCAACTCAGGGTCCTCGTGCTGTCTCTGAGCTATCTGCTCCAGAAACACAGGTGTCACTCTCATCTGTGCTATCAACGCACCTGTACCAGACAATTCAAGCTGTAATCCCTCGTCAAAGAGCTTATAAAGCTCCATCACAACTGGTCTCCGCTCTGCTGCTGTATGGGATAAACTGCCTAGTGACTTCCGGCTTAGGGCGTCTGCGACAACATTCGCCTTACCCGGATGATACTGGATCTTACAATCATAATCACTGAGCAATTCTACCCATCTCCGCTGCCTCAAATTCAGCTCTCTCTGACTTAAGATGTACTGTAAACTCTTGTGATCAGTGAAGATCTCGCATTTAACCCCGTAAAGGTAATGCCGCCACATCTTAAGTGCAAAGATAACTGCTGCCATCTCTAGGTCATGGGTAGGGTAATTCAACTCGTGCTTCTTCAACTGTCTAGAAGCATAAGCTATTACTCTATCACTCTGCATCAAAACACAACCCAATCCCACTCGAGATGCATCACAGAATACTGTGAAATCCTCATTACTGACAGGCAGAGCTAACACTGGTGCTGTTGTCAATCTCCTCTTGAGTTCCTCAAAGCTCTCTTCACACTGGTCTGACCAGATAAACTTCTGGTTCTTCTGAGTCAATTTGGTCATAGGAGCTACTATCTTTGAGAAGTTCTGAACGAACCTCCTGTAGTAACCTGCCAGTCCCAGAAAGCTTTTAATCTCAGTCACTGTCGTGGGTCTGGGCCAGTTAGCTACAGCCTCTATCTTCTTGGGGTCTACCTCAATACCCTCTGCTGATACCACATGTCCCAAGAAGGCAATGCTCCGTAACCAAAATTCACACTTCGAGAACATGGCATATAAACCATGCTCTCTCAGTGTCTGCAAAACTATCCTCAGATGCTGGGCATGCTCCTCTGCATCTCTGGAATACACTAAGATATCATCGATAAACACAATGACAAAGTGATCCAGAAACTCACTGAATACCCTGTTCATGAGATCCATAAATGCTGCAGGGGCGTTAGTCAACCCGAACGGCATCACTAAGAACTCATAATGCCCATATCTGGTCCGGAAAGCTGTCTTAGGCACATCTGCCTCTCTGACTCTCAACTGATGATACCCAGATCTCAGATCTATTTTCGAGAAACAACCTGCTCCAGCTAGCTGGTCAAATAAATCATCAATCCGAGGTAAGGGATACCTATTCTTGATAGTGACCTTGTTCAACTGTCTGTAGTCGATACAAAGTCTGAGGGATCCATCCTTCTTTCTAACAAAGAGCACTGGAGCACCCCAAGGTGAGGTACTAGGGCGGATGAAACCCTTATCTACCAAGTCCTGCAACTGCTCTTTCAACTCTGTTAACTCAGCTGGCGCCATCCTGTAGGGAGGAATAGAGATAGGTCTGATACCTGGCAGTAATTCAATTTCAAACCCTATCTCCCTATCAGGTGGTAGTCCTGGCAAATCGTCTGGGAACACATCGAGAAACTCTCGGACTACTGGTACTGTGGCTGGTTCCCTCACCTGACTGTCTAGCTCTCTCACATGAGCTAGAAACCCCTAACAACCCCTCCTAAGCAAACGACGAGCCTGAAGGGCTGAAATCATACCTCTGGGTGTACCTCTCCTGTCTCCTCTGAAGACACACTCTGACCCATCCTGGTCTCTGAGACTCACTAGCTTCTCTCGACAGTCCAACGTAGCACTATATGCAGATAGCCAATCCATCCCTAGAATGACATCAAAATCTGTCAAGTCTAGAACCACAAGGTCAGCTGGAAGGCATCTACCCTCTATGAATACTGGACTGAAACGACAGACTGACACTGCCACTGATGGGTCACATCTAGGTCCACTGACCCAGAGAGGATACTCTAACTCAGAACTGATCAAACCCAACCTCTCTATGGCTCTCGAAGCAATAAAGGAATGAGAAGCACCGGGGTCCATCAAAGCATACACATCTGAACACCCAATGATGAGATTACCTGACACCACTGTGTTCGACGTGTTAGCCTCCTCCTGTGTCATTGTGAAAATCCGTGCTGGGGCTACCGGATTTCCACCTCGGGAACCTGCTGCTGAAGTAGAGGCTGCCCCTCTCCCTCTACCTCTGCCACTACTCTGAGGCATGGCTGGAGCCACTGGCTGCCCTACTGGCTGTGCTACACTGCCTGAACTCATCTGCTGGGAAGGTGCCCCAAAAGTCACCTGAGGACACTCTCGAGCAAAATGCCCCACCTGTCCACATCTAAAACAGGCTGAAGATCCCAACTGACAAGCTCCTCTGTGTGGTCGTCCACATCTCCTACATGCTGGAACAGCTGTGCCAGAGCTTGAGCCACTACCCATTCCCAGACCAGACTTGACTTTACTCCAGAACCTACTCTTTGTTCCTTTTGTCTTATCCCATCTTTTGCTATCTGAGGTGCCTGAACTGGGGGCCTTAGAACCCGAAGCCTGTGCCTGAGACTGTTTTTGAATCTTGGCACTAGCTTCCATCTTTCTAGCTGCATCCACAATAGAGTGGAAACTCTCCTTTTCTGCTGGAAGGATCAAAGAAGAATACCTGGGATGTAGTCTCATGGTATATCTTCTAGCTTTCTTCTGATCAGTATCATAGGCCTGACCCACGTACTGAAGCAAATCTAGGAACTTATCCGTAAACTCATCAACCGTCATCTCATCTGTTTGTCTTAACTGCTCAAACTCTATTAGCTTCATCTCCCTGGAGCTATCAGGAAAAGCCCATCCTGCAAACTCATTAGCAAACTCTCCTGACATGACATACTGTTCATTCTAGGCTCGATATAGTTTCTGAACCATTCCCGAGCCTTTCTACACTTTAGTGTAAATCCCGCCATCTCAATGGCTCTACTACCATCCGCACCCAACTCATCAGTAATCATTTTCACACATCTCAGATACTCAAATGGATCATCTCCTGTATTAAACTTCGGAGCATCCAATTTAAGGTACTCAGTCATCTCTGCACCTTACTCCCCAGATAACTAGGTGGAGGTATTTGTACTCCAGGGACTACTGGTTCTGTTTGTGGTGGTGGAGGTACTGGTTCATTTATTTCTGGGTGTGCTGCACTGTGGATGGATAGGGGAGGATGGATACATAGGATATTGAGGAATGGTGGAAACAATGGTAATAATAAAGGATATGGCATATATGGCATAGATGTAGGATATGGGTCAAATCGAGAGTACTCCGACATACCTTCCATCGGATACTCTGGATCTTGGGAAACAGCTGGATAATCAAACCTGAGGCCTGAACACCTCCCAGAGATTTTCCCATACCTTCATCCATAGACGGATCAGTCTCCATGGCCTCCCTCTCTTCCTCTGATCTACCTCCTCTAACTATCCCTCTTTGGCTCTCGTCTACAGACCTTCTAGGGTTATTGACATGCCTTCCCTGCTAGATCTCTGAGACCTTGCCCTTGGCAATGCAGGAGGACGAGCAGCGAATCCCTCACTATCTGATGGGACTCCAGTCAAGCGAGCTGATCGACGAATTC
>NW_025215482.1:243280-256918 GCF_001659605.2 Manihot esculenta | reverse complement strand
AACATAGGTGATAGAGTTGGCAGTTTTTGGGATGGAAGCTATTAGGTCGAAATCGAGCACCGGATTTAACATGGGTGATAGACTTGGCAGTTTTTGGGATGGAAGCTATTAGGCCGAAATCGGGCACCGGATGTAACATGGGTGATAGACTTGGCAGTTTTTGGGATGGAAGCTATTAGGCCGAAATCGGGCACCGGATGTAACATAGGTGATAGACTTGGCAGTTTTTGGGATGGAAGCTATTAGGACGAAATCGGGCACCAGATGTAACATGGGTGATAGACTTGGCAGTTTTTGGGATGGAAGCTATTAGGCCGAAATCGAGCACCGGATGTAACATGGGTGATAGACTTGGCAGTTTTTGGGATGGAAGCTATTAGGCCGAAATCGGGCACCGGATGTAACATGGGTGATAGACTTGGAAGTTTTTGGGATGGAAGCTATTAGGCCGAAATCGGGCACCGGATGTAACATGGGTGATAGACTTGGCAGTTTTTGGGATGGAAGCTATTAGGCGGAAATCGGGCACCGGATGTAACATGGCTGATAGACTTGGCAGTGTTTGGGATGGAAGCTATTAGGCCGAAATCGAGCACCGGATGTAACATGGGTGATAGACTTGGCAGTGTTTGGGATGGAAGCTATTAAACGAAATCGGGCACCGGATGTAACATGGGTGATAGACTTGGCAGTGTTTGGGATGGAAGCTATTAGGCCGAAATCGGGCACCGGATGTAACATGGGTGATAGACTTGGCAGTTTTTGGATGGAAGCTATTAGGACGAAATCGGGCACCGGATGTAACATGGGTGATAGACTTGGCAGTGTTTTGGGATGGAAGCTATTAGGCCGAAATCGGGCACCGGATGTAACATGGGTGATAGACTTGGAAGTTTTTGGGATGGAAGCTATTAGGCCGAAATCGGGCACCGGATGTAACATGGGTGATAGACTTGGCAGTTTTTGGGATGGAAGCTATTAGGCCGAAATCGGGCACCGGATGTAACATGGGTGATAGACTTGGCAGTTTTTGGGATGGAAGCTATTAGGCCGAAATCGGGCACCGGATGTAACATGGGTGATAGACTTGGCAGTTTTTGGGATGGAAGCTATTAGGCCGAAATCGGGCACCGGATGTAACATGGGTGATAGACTTGGCAGTTTTTGGGATGGAAGCTATTAGGCCGAAATCGGGCACCGGATGTAACATGGGTGATAGACTTGGCAGTTTTTGGGATGGAAGCTATTAGGCCGAAATCGGGCACCGGATGTAACATGGGTGATAGACTTGGCAGTTTTTGGGATGGAAGCTATTAGGCCGAAATCGGGCACCGGATGTAACATGGGTGATAGACTTGGCAGTTTTTGGGATGGAAGCTATTAGGCCGAAATCGGGCACCGGATGTAACATGGGTGATAGACTTGGCAGTTTTTGGGATGGAAGCTATTAGGCCGAAATCGGGCACCGGATGTAACATGGGTGATAGACTTGGAAGTTTTTGGGATGGAAGCTATTAGGTCGAAATCGAGCACCGGATTTAACATGGGTGATAGACTTGGCAGTTTTTGGGATGGAAGCTATTAGGCCGAAATTGGGCACCGGATGTAACATGGGTGATAGACTTGCCAGTTTTTGGGATGGAAGCTATTAGGCCAAAATCCGGCACCGGATGTAACATGGGTGATAGACTTCGTAGTTTTTGGGATGGAAGCTATTAGGCCGAAATCGGGCACCAGATGTAACATGGGTGATAGACATGGCAGTTTTTGGGATGGAAGCTATTAGGCTGAAATCGGGCACCGGATGTAACATGGGTGATAGACTTGGCAGTTTTTGGGATGGAAGCTATTAGGCCGAAATCGGGGACCGGATGTAACATGGGTGATAGACTTGGCAGTTTTTGGGATGGAAGCTATTAGGCCGAAATCGGGGACCGGATGTAACATGGGTGATAGACTTGGCAGTTTTTGGGATGGAAGCTATTAGGCCGAAATCGGGAACCGGATGTAACATGGGTGATAGACTTGGCAGTTTTTGGGTGGAAGCTATTAGGCCGAAATTGGGCACCGTATGAAACATAGGTGATAGAGTTGGCAGTTTTTTGGGATGGAAGCTATTAGGTCGAAATCGAGCACCGGATTTAACATGGGTGATAGACTGGGCAGTTTTTGGGATGGAAGCTATTAGGCCGAACTCGGGCACCGGATGTAACATGGGTGATAGACTTGGCAGTTTTTGGGATGGAAGCTATTAGGCCGAAATCGGGCACCGAATGTAACATAGGTGATAGACTTGGCAGTTTTTGGGATGGAAGCTATTAGGACGAAATCGGGCACCAGATGTAACATGGGTGATAGACTTGGCAGTTTTTGGGATGGAAGCTATTAGGCCGAAATCGAGCATCGGATGTAACATGGGTGATAGACTTGGCAGTTTTTGGGATGGAAGCTATTAGGCCGAAATCGGGCACCGGATGTAACATGGGTGATAAACTTGAAAGTTTTTGGGATGGAAGCTATTAGGCCGAAATCGGGCACCGGATGTAACATGGGTGATAGACTTGGCAGTTTTTGGGATGGAAGCTATTAGGCGGAAATCGGGCACCGGATGTAACATGGCTGATAGACTTGGCAGTGTTTGGGATGGAAGCTATTAGGCCGAAATCGAGCACCGGATGAAACATGGGTGATAGACTTGGCAGTGTTTAGGATGGAAGCTATTAAAACGAAATCGGGCACCGGATGTAACATGGGTGATAGACTTGGCAGTGTTTGGGATGGAAGCTATTAGGCCGAAATCGGGCACCAGATGTAACATGGGTGATAGAGTTGGCAGTGTTTTGAATGGAAGCTATTAGGACGAAATCGGGCACCGGATGTAACATGGGTGATAGACTTGGCAGTGTTTTGGGATGGAAGCTATTAGGCCGAAATCGGGCACCGGATGTAACATGGGTGATAGACTTGGCAGTGTTTGGGATGGAAGCTATTAGAACAAAATCGGGCACCGGATGTAACATGGGTGATAGACTTGGCAGTTTTTGGGATGGAAGCTATTAGGCCGAAATCGGGCACCAGATGTAACATGGGTGATAGACTTGGAAGTTTTTGGGATGGAAGCTATTAGGCCGAAATCGGGCACCGGATGTAACATGGGTGATAGACTTGGCAGTGTTTTGGGATGGAAGCTATTAGGCCGAAATCGGGCACCGGATGTAACATGGGTGATAGACTTGGCAGTTTTTGGGATGGAAGCTATTAGGCCGAAATCGGGCACCGGATGTAACATGGGTGATAGACTTGGAAGTTTTTGGGATGGAAGCTATTAGGCCGAAATCAGGCACCGGATGTAACATGGGTGATAGACTTGGATGTTTTTGGGATGGAAGCTATTAGGACGAAATCGGGCACCGGATGTAACACGGGTGATAGACTTGGCAGTTTTTTAGGATGGAAGCTATTAGGCCGAAATCGGGCACCGGATGTCACATGGGTGATAGACATGGCAGTTTTTGGGATGGAAGCTATTAGGCTGAAATCGGGCACCGAATGTAACATGGGTGATAGACTTGGCAGTTTTTGGGATGGAAGCTATTAGGCCGAAATCGGGGACCGGATGTAACATGGGTGATAGACTTGGCAGTTTTTGGGATGGAAGCTATTAGTGTAACAGCCCGGAAACCGGTACCCTCTTTGTAACGGCCCAAACTGCTCGGCACTAGGATCCAGATCGGCTTAAGGCCGCCGGGACCCGTAGTAAGCCTGCTATGAACTCTGTGTACCTGTTAAAATCCCATACATGATCCGACTGGACTATTACTTTTTAAAACTTGTCTTTAAAACTACCAGACTTAACCTTTAAAACACTGTCCTATAGGTCCAACCATATGAACCAAATGCTCAGATATACTAATCTGAACTAGCCCTCTGGCTATCTATAATACACCAGTGATGCTTTACCAAGTAACCTCCATACCCTATGCGCTCTGCAGCATAGAACCCACTCTGTAAGGGTCAGCATATCATAAGTTAACTTGGTTACCATAGAGTCACAGGAATCAAACCTGGTCTTCTCTAGTGGTCTACTCTGTGGATCACAGGAATCAAACCTGGTCTTTCCTATTGCACTGGTCTTGGGTCAAAGGAAGTAATCCCTGTCTTCCCTCACAGTTATAATTCACTGGGTTTTCGAAACACAACATGTTATTAAGCCTGGTTTGACTCATTGCTCATCATTAAACTGAAAACAGGATACATGCATAGACAAGGGATAAACATACTATAGACAATAGGCAAAAGCACATTCTAATACATTTATACCTTAACTGACTAACTATTACATCACTTTACATATATCCTTTTACATACATCATGTCCACACTATGCTATACACAAACATACTGAAGCCAACACTCTGATGCTTCTGACTTCCCAGCTAACCCTGTACCTGCAAAACTGGGATTAAGGGAAAGGGATGAGCTTCTAAAGCCCAGTGAGTAGAAACACTGAAAACAGTTCATTCATACGCACTATATATGAAAATGCATCACAACACAAACATCTCAATATATCTTGGATTAGACATGACCCCAAAACTCCCTCGACGGGCTATTGAAGTCGCCTTGGTCCAATCCCCACTAAGGTAGACATGACCCCAAAAATACCCTCTGTCAACACTGGCCCCCCCAAAGGAGCTACACAGGGCATTCCAACAAGTAATTGCCCAACTGACCTGACACAATGACAGGAGCCGAAGCTTAGGCTATTGGAGTCGCCTGGGTCCACCTAATCTCTGATCACATAATATGCAATGCTTCACATTCGTGATTCTAATGCAATCACCCTAATACATATCATAGCATTCATGATGCATGAACTATGCTAAAGCATTATGTTTCTTTAATAAAAGATTAAGTTTAGTTCTACTCACCTCTAGCCAATGCTTGGCTAACCCTGGGCTAACTCTGCAAACTCTGAAGCAACACTCACTGCTGCTCTCTCTGGTTCCTCTGTTCTGTGCCTACACAGATGGACTCAAGTGAGGGACCAACATACTCTAACATACCTCTAAACATCTCCCCTTAAGACCCCTTAAAACACCTCAAAACATGCATGCAAAACAAGCAAAGGAAAGCTGGACAGGGCACCTTCGGCAGCACCTTCGGCGGCCGAATGTTTCCTCCAGAGACGAAAGTCAGGCATGTTCGGCGGCCTAACTTGGACTTTCGGGGGCCGAACCTGGGTTCATCCAGAACTCAGTTTCGTGCACAAGAACGCCTGCCATCCGAACTTCAACCCTCCAAACATGCATCCAACCTCTCCAAACATACTCTAAACACTTAATCATGCATATAGGAGTCTTAAACACATTAAAACTCCAACAAATAACACACAACAACCACAAACAAAGCATAGGATCCATACACCCTAATATGCACAACTCATGCATACACATGCACAACTCCCCTTTCCCCTCATCAAACTCATTTAAAACATAATTAAAACCAAGGATTCACACTTACCTATTGAAGAACAAAGGCTGGCGTGACTCCTAACTTGAAGAGATGGAGATTCAAGCTTCACAAGCTCCTAAACTCCACAACTTCTCAAAACTCCCTTTAACTCACTTAAAACCTACTTTTCTTTGAAAGATTTGATGTAAAACTATGGAAGATCATTGAGAGAAAGCATGAGCAAGTTCCTGAACCAAAGGAGAGCCTAAGCACCTCCTTAGTCGGCCAAAAGCACTTTTAAAAGTGCACCACCGCTTCACGTTGGGTGGCCAAAGCTCCATGCAACACCTCACCACTTTAGGGGGCCGAACCTTAAGTTTAGGGGGCCGAACGTGGGGTACTTTCGGCAGCCGAACTTTAACTTTAGGGGGCCGAAAGTGGGAAAATCTTCCTTAGCCTTTTCTCTTAAAAACTCATTTCCTTTTCAAATCAAAAACTTAAAACATATCAAAACATTTTAGAAAACCTTCACTCTACCCTTCAGGGAAACTCTGACATTCAAAATTCCACCGGACGGTAGGAACTCCGATGTCTGAACTAGCCGGGTATTACAATCTTCCCCCCTTACAAAACATTCGTCCTCGAATGTTAAAAACAAACAGATAAGCAAGTAAAGCCTATCACTTCTCTCTAAAGAGAGAATCTATACCTCTATTCTCCTGATCTGAGTTTATACTCATAACCTTTTTCTGAACTCCACAGCTTTCGCTGCGCTACTCTGATCCTTATTCTTCTTTCTTTCTCTTAACTAAACTAATCTCTTTGTGAAAACTCTCACTTTTAATTCTTAACAGATACAAATCTGTAATGATACCAATCCGTAATCACACTGGAATCACAACCAGTTTCCACTAACAGTTCCAATAGATCATCAATCTTTTCTACCAATCTGTATTACCAACCTTGTAATACTGATCCTTGCCCGCCTTCTTCTTCTTTACTAAACTGACTTAATCTCTAACTCTCAACAGGTATTGCTCCAATCTGTACTCTGATCATTCCAATCTGTAATCCAATCTTCTTTGATTAGAACAGTTAGTAGATCAATCAATCCTATCTAGGAACACCTGTAATTGCTTAGTAGTGACCCTGTTAACTGTAAACAGTTATAACAAAATCTCAAGAGTCTATCCTTCGTTTTCCACAACAACACTGGAATCTTCCAGGGTGAGGTACTAAGTCAGATACACCCTTTATCCACTAAGCTCTCTTATACTTTTCTGACTCTTCTGAACTCTCTCTTTCTCTGCAGGTGCCATCCTGTAGGGTAGAAGGAAAGAAATGATTCTGCGGCCAGATATCATTCTCATTCCAACCTCTAATTCTCTAACAGATGGTAAACCTGACAGATCATCTGGGAAACATCTAGAACTCTCTCTCTAGTAAAGGGTACTGAGGCTGATTCCCTGTCCTGACAAACTTGCTCACAAGAGTTAGAACCCTCTGACAACTTTTCCTGTATAACGATGAGCCTGCGGGACTGATATCAACTTCTAGGCATCTATACTGTACTCTATTCCTCTATACTCTGTCCTTAAAGGACTAACTATTGATCCATCCTGAGCTCTAAACTCTCCTACCTTGTCTCTATGGACACAGGTAGTACCATGAGTAATGCATCAATCCGCCCTAGAATGACATCATGCAGTCACTTCTAGAACCATAAGGTCAGCTGGATTGCATCTACTCACCATAACCTCTGAACTGAACTGACTGACTCTACCTCAGATGGATCACATTCCGGTCCACTGACCCAGAGAAAACACGCTAAGCCCAGAAGTCATCAAACCCATCCTATCAACAGCTCACAACAACAGGAAAAGCGAAACACTAGGGTCCAACACAACCAGCATACACATTCAAACGCCTCTAAGTGAACGTATCTAACGTCACCACGTTCGATGTGTTAGCCTCCTATAGAATCAGGGTGAAGATCCAAGCCAAAGCTAATGGAACCTCTCTCGGGAATCTGCTGAAGAAAAGGCTCACCCTTTTCCTTGCCTCACTACCACCCAATCCCAGACTAATTCTAATCTCTTTCTAAGATCGCTGTTACTTTTTCTTTTCCTCTTTTTCTTTTTCTGATCTATCTCTCGCAATCCCACTAGGGTCCACAAAAGAACCATACACATCAAAACTCTCAAAATGAGCATACCTGGCATCACTGAATCTGATGGGACTATCCCCTGCTGAACAGCTCTACCAGAAAATGTCTGCCGGGACTGAATCATCCAAGGCATCGTACGACACTCACGAATCACATGTCCCTCCTGACCACATCTATAACATCCTGTCATGCCAACAAGACAAACTCCCTTATGCAACCTTCCACACCTCAGACATTTTGGTCCACCTATACCAGCACTCGGACCAGCATCACTATCTAAACGAGGGTTTATCCTATTTCTTTTTAGCTTTCCCCCACTTTGCCCCTTTCCAGGTAGCTGTACTCCAGGTGGAGGGATCATTTTCTCCTATACCTGACATTTTGGTATCCTTGGTCTGAGCATCATCTAAAGACTCGTCATCCATATTCACCTGTAATCCTACATCCTTTCTTTGCACATCTATTCCCATCTCTCTCCTATTTCCTAAATCCATGCCTCCTCTATTTTCATCATAAGATGCTTCAGACGGATCTGAATCAATCTGCGGACTAACACCACTCATCTTAGCTATCCTGAAGAACAACACAAGACACAAACATTAGCACACATAGAGTTCATATGAAACACATGAACATAAAACATATACATGCATACATAGCATCACATTAATACCCATGAGTATACATGTGCATTTCACATCAGTATGCAAAACAACTTCCTATCTTAGTGGACATGATTATACTTATTGTGCTTTGCCTTCCTATGACTCTAGACCAACCTCTTTCCGATGTGGGACCTCGCTAATCCTTGAACAAAAAATGCTCAACACACCGTACTTCAGAGGCCCTATGCTCTGATACCAACTGTAACAGCCCGGAAACCGGTACCCTCTTTGTAACGGCCCAAACTGCTCGGCACTAGGATCCAGATCGGCTTAAGGCCGCCGGGACCCGTAGTAAGCCTGCTATGAACTCTGTGTACCTGTTAAAATCCCATACATGATCCGACTGGACTATTACTTTTTAAAACTTGTCTTTAAAACTACCAGACTTAACCTTTAAAACACTGTCCTATAGGTCCAACCATATGAACCAAATGCTCAGATATACTAATCTGAACTAGCCCTCTGGCTATCTATAATACACCAGTGATGCTTTACCAAGTAACCTCCATACCCTATGCGCTCTGCAGCATAGAACCACTCTGTAAGGGTCAGCATATCATAAGTTAACTTGGTTACCATAGAGTCACAGGAATCAAACCTGGTCTTCTCTATTGGCCTACTCTGTGGATCACAGGAATCAAACCTGGTCTTTCCTATTGCACTGGTCTTGGGTCAAAGGAAGTAATCCCTGTCTTCCCTCACAGTTATAATTCACTGGGTTTTCGAAACACAACATGTTATTAAGCCTGGTTTGACTCATTGCTCATCATTAAACTGAAAACAGGATACATGCATATACAAGGGATGAAACATACTATAGACAATAGGCAAAAGCACATTCTAATACATTAATACCTTAACTGACTAACTATTACATCACTTTACATATATCCTTTTACATACATCATGTCCACACTATGCTATACACAAACATACTGAAGCCAACACTCTGATGCTTCTGACTTCCCAGCTAACCCTGTACCTGCAAAACTGGGATTAAGGGAAAGGGATGAGCTTCTAAAGCCCAGTGAGTAGAAACACTGAAAACAGTTCATTCATACGCACTATATATGAAAATGCATCACAACACAAACATCTCAATATATCTTGGATTAGACATGACCCCAAAACTCCCTCGACGGGCTATTGAAGTCGCCTTGGTCCAATCCTCACTAAGGTAGACATGACCCCAAAAATACCCTCTGTCAACAATGGCCCCCCCAAAGGAGCTACACAGGGCATTCCAACAAGTAATTGCCCAACTGACCTGACACAATGACAGGAGCCGAAGCTTAGGCTATTGGAGTCGCCTGGGTCCACCTAATCTCTGATCACATAATATGCAATGCTTCACATTCGTGATTCTAATGCAATCACCCTAATTCATATCATAGTATTCATGATGCATGAACTATGCTAAAGCATTATGTGTCTTTAATAAAAGATTAAGTTTAGTTCTACTCACCTCTAGCCAATGCTTGGCTAACCCTGGGCTAACTCTGCAAACTCTGAAGCAACACTCACTGCTGCTCTCTCTGGTTCCTCTGTTCTGTGCCTACACAGATGGACTCAAGTGAGGGACCAACATACTCTAACATACCTCTAAACATCTCCCCTTAAGACCCCTTAAAACACCTCAAAACATGCATGCAAAACAAGCAAAGGAAAGCTGGACAGGGCACCTTCGGCAGCACCTTCGGCGGCCGAATGTTTCCTCCAGAGACGAAAGTCAGGCATGTTCGGCGGCCTAACTTGGACTTTCGGGGGCCGAACCTGGGTTCATCCAGAACTCAGTTTCGTGCACAAGAACGCCTGCCATCCGAACTTCAACCCTCCAAACATGCATCCAACCTCTCCAAACATACTCTAAACACTTAATCATGCATATAGGAGTCTTAAACACATTAAAACTCCAACAAATAACACACAACAACCACAAACAAAGCATAGGATCCATACACCCTAATATGCACAACTCATGCATACACATGCACAACTCCCCTTTCCCCTCATCAAACTCATTTAAAACATAATTAAAACCAAGGATTCACACTTACCTATTGAAGAACAAAGGCTGGCGTGACTCCTAACTTGAAGAGATGGAGATTCAAGCTTCACAAGCTCCTAAACTCCACAACTTCTCAAAACTCCCTTTAACTCACTTAAAACCTACTTTTCTTTGAAAGATTTGATGTAAAACTATGGAAGATCATTGAGAGAAAGCATGAGCAAGTTCCTGAACCAAAGGAGAGCCTAAGCACCTCCTTAGTCGGCCAAAAGCACTTTTAAAAGTGCACCACCGCTTCACGTTGGGTGGCCAAAGCTCCATGCAACACCTCACCACTTTAGGGGGCCGAACCTTAAGTTTAGGGGGCCGAACGTGGGGTACTTTCGGCAGCCGAACTTTAACTTTAGGGGGCCGAAAGTGGGAAAATCTTCCTTAGCCTTTTCTCTTAAAAACTCATTTCCTTTTCAAATCAAAAACTTAAAACATATAAAAACATTTTAGAAAACCTTCACTCTACCCTTCAGGGAAACTCTGACATTCAAAATTCCACCGGACGGTAGGAACTCCGATGTCTGAACTAGCCGGGTATTACAATTAGGCCGAAATCGGGAATCGGATGTAACATGGGTGATAGACTTGGCAGTTTTTGGGTGGAAGCTATTAGGCCGAAATCGGGCACCAGATGTAACATGGGTGATAGACTTGGCAGTTTTGGGGTTGGAAGCTATTAGGTCGAAATCGAGCACCGGATTTAACATGGGTGATAAACTTGGCAGTGTTTTGGGATGGAAGCTATTAGGCAGAAATCGAGCACCGGATGTAACATGGGTGATAGACTTGGAAGTTTTTGGGATGGAAGCTATTAGGCCAAAATCGGGCACCGGATGTAACATGGGTGATAGACTTGGCAGTTTTTGGGATGGAAGCTATTAGGCGGAAATCGGGCACCGGATGTAACATGGCTGATAGACTTGGCAGTGTTTGGGATGGAAGCTATGAGGCCGAAATCGAGCACCGGATGTAACATGGGTGATAGACTTGGCAGTGTTTCGGATGGGAGCTATTAAAACGAAATCGGGCACCGGATGTAACATGGGTGATAGACTTGGCAGTGTTTGGGATGGAAGCTATTAGGCCGAAATCGGGCACCGGATGTAACATGGGTGATAGAGTTGGCAGTGTTTTGAATGGAAGCTATTAGGACGAAATCGGGCACCGGATGTAACATGGGTGATAGACTTGGCAGTGTTTTGGGATAGAAGCTATTAGGCCGAAATCGGGCACCGGATGTAACATGGGTGATAGACTTGGCAGTTTTTGGGATGGAAGCTATTAGGCCGAAATCGGGCACCAGATGTAACATGGGTGATAGACTTGGAAATTTTTGGGATGGAAGCTATTCGGACGAAATCGGGCACCGGATGTAACATGGTTGATAGACTTGGCAGTTTTTGGGATGGAAGCTATTAGGCCGAAATCAGGCACCGGATGTAACATGGTGATAGACTTGGAAGTTTTTGGGATGGAAGCTAGTAGGCCGAAATCGGGGACCGGATGTAACATGGGTGATAGACTTGGCAGTTTTTTGGATGGAAGCTATTAGGCCGAAATCGGGAACCGGATGTAACATGGGTGATAGACTTGGCAGTTTTTGGGTGGAAGCTATTAGGCCGAAATTGGGCACCGGATGTAACTTAGGTGATAGACTTGGCAGTTTTTGGGATGGAAGCTATTAGGCCGAAATCGGGAATCGGATGTAACATGGGTGATAGACTTGGCAGTTTTTGGGTGGAAGCTATTAGGCCGAAATCGGGCACCAGATGTAACATGGGTGATAGACTTGGCAGTTTTGGGGTTGGAAGCTATTAGGTCGAAATCGAGCACCGGATTTAACATGGGTGATAAACTTGGCAGTGTTTTGGGATGGAAGCTATTAGGCAGAAATCGAGCACCGGATGTAACATGGGTGATAGACTTGGAAGTTTTTGGGATGGAAGCTATTAGGCCAAAATCGGGCACCGGATGTAACATGGGTGATAGACTTGGCAGTTTTTGGGATGGAAGCTATTAGGCGGAAATCGGGCACCGGATGTAACATGGCTGATAGACTTGGCAGTGTTTGGGATGGAAGCTATGAGGCCGAAATCGAGCACCGGATGTAACATGGGTGATAGACTTGGCAGTGTTTCGGATGGGAGCTATTAAAACGAAATCGGGCACCGGATGTAACATGGGTGATAGACTTGGCAGTGTTTGGGATGGAAGCTATTAGGCCGAAATCGGGCACCGGATGTAACATGGGTGATAGAGTTGGCAGTGTTTTGAATGGAAGCTATTAGGACGAAATCGGGCACCGGATGTAACATGGGTGATAGACTTGGCAGTGTTTTGGGATAGAAGCTATTAGGCCGAAATCGGGCACCGGATGTAACATGGGTGATAGACTTGGCAGTTTTTGGGATGGAAGCTATTAGGCCGAAATCGGGCACCAGATGTAACATGGGTGATAGACTTGGAAATTTTTGGGATGGAAGCTATTCGGACGAAATCGGGCACCGGATGTAACATGGTTGATAGACTTGGCAGTTTTTGGGATGGAAGCTATTAGGCCGAAATCAGGCACCGGATGTAACATGGTGATAGACTTGGAAGTTTTTGGGATGGAAGCTAGTAGGCCGAAATCGGGGACCGGATGTAACATGGGTGATAGACTTGGCAGTTTTTTGGATGGAAGCTATTAGGCCGAAATCGGGAACCGGATGTAACATGGGTGATAGACTTTGCAGTTTTTGGGTGGAAGCTATTAGGCCGAAATTGGGCACCGGATGTAACTTAGGTGATAGACTTGGCAGTTTTTGGGATGGAAGCTATTAGGTCGAAATCGAGCACCGGATTTAACATGGGTGATAGACTTGGCAGTTTTTGGGATGGAAGCTATTAGGCCGAACTCGGGCACCGGATGTAACATGGGTGATAGACTTGGCAGTTTTTGGGATGGAAGCTATTAGGCCGAAATCGGGCACCGAATGTAACATAGGTGATAGACTTGGCAGTTTTTGGGATGGAAGCTATTAGGACGAAATCGGGCACCAGATGTAACATGGGTGATAGACTTGGCAGTTTTTGGGATGGAAGCTATTAGGCCGAAATCGAGCATCGGATGTAACATGGGTGATAGACTTGGCAGTTTTTGGGATGGAAGCTATTAGGCCGAAATCGGGCACCGGATGTAACATGGGTGATAGACTTGGAAGTTTTTGGGATGGAAGCTATTAGGCCGAAATCGGGCACCGGTTGTAACATGGGTGATAGACTTCGCAGTTTTTGGGATGGAAGCTATTAGGC
>NW_025215482.1:219602-242280 GCF_001659605.2 Manihot esculenta | reverse complement strand
TAGAGTTCAATCTGCCGTATTTGATGTGAAAAAAATTATGGTGGTAAAGCCGATGGCAAGTCAGATATTAGCAAGGTGTGCTGACGATTCCTAATTTTTAATTTCGCCGTGATTTTCTTATACCTCATTTTAACTGAACTTTCATCTCCCTTTTTTTTTTCCTTTTCAGGCATTATTGGGCGCGTGGAAGAGGCTTGTTCAGCAAAGGGTTCCAACATAGTTGTAGTACCCAAAGGAACATATTCCATAGGTTTAACTGACTTAAATGGTCCATGCAAGGGAGCCATGGAGCTTCAAGTCCAAGGAACCTTATTGGCACCGATAAACCCTAGCAGTTATGCCAAGGACAGCTGGATTACTTTTGCATACATTGATCAATTCAAATTATCCGGTGGTGGAACCTTCGACGGACAAGGGCAAGTGGCTTGGAAGCAAAATAACTGCGGTCGAAATCCAAAATGCAAGAGACTTCCAGTTGTAAGTTTAATTGAATCGTATATTGTGCATGTATCATACTGCTTTGTAAGATGATTAATAACGTTTCCTTTATGTGCTTCTTGTCCCTTTAAAAACACGCCAGAGCTTGCGGTTTGACTTCATCACCAACAGCGTAGTTCAGGACGTAACATCGCTCGATAGTAAGAATTTCCATGTCAATCTTCTAGGTGGCAAAAACCTTACTTTCGATCGCTTCACGATCACTGCACCAGGAGATAGCGTCAATACAGATGGAATTCACATCGGGCATTCAAACGGGATCAACATTATTAATTCAAATATTGCCACCGGCGATGACTGCATCTCCATTGGTGGTGCCAGCGAACAAAATAAGGATCACAAACGTACGATGTGGACATGGACATGGCATTAGCGTGGGAAGTTTAGGGAAGACCACTGATGAATTTGTCTCCGGAATTTTCGTAAGGAACTGCACCTTCTATGACACCGACAATGGAGTGAGAATTAAGACATGGCCGGCATTACATGGTGGCATGGCCTCTGATATGCATTTCGAGGATATTATGATGAAAAATGTCCGCAACCCTATCATTATAGATCAAATGTACTGCCCATGGAATCAGTGCAATCCAAAGGTAACGCGAAAAGAAATGAAAATGAAAGAGTCTCTTAATGCATTGTCCGTGGACAAATCTGCCCGCAACATGAAATTTCTGTAACCCTTTGCCGTTTCTGATGTTTGTTTCAGCTTCCGTCAAAAGTTAAGATCTCCAACGTCACCTTCAAGAATATTAGGGGCTCTTCAGCGACCGCAGTAGCTGTTCGACTTAATTGCAGCAGCAGTTTTCCATGCCAGAAGGTCGAGCTCGCTGACATTAACTTGACGTACGGAGGAAAGGAAGGCCCTGTAAAATCCTTGTGTGCAAATGTTAAACCCACACTTAAGGGAAAATTGACTCCAACCATTTGCTAGTATTGTCAACGCTCAAACCTCGCAGCTCCTAGCCGCGATACATGGATTATCGAGGAGATGAGCATATTTCAAGTTGTAAGTTTTACCAAATGAAACGAGACACTTCAAAGTTTCCTTTTATATAGGTTACTGCGTGGGTAGACGGCCAAGATACTCGCATGTTGCTCTTTGTCTTTTTTGTTTTTCCATTTTCTATTCAATCTGCTCGCTCACTCGTCGGGTTTCGCCTCGTCGTGCGGTGATTAAACTGACAACAGAAAACATGAGATTACAGTCGAAGGCAGTTTGGCCAAGTTTCGACCCTAGAAAAAATTATTCTGTCCGAATTTTCAGGCTTTTTATAGATTTTTCGTACAGTTTTGAACGTTATTTTCATCACGATAGAGTAATCGTATTAAAATTTCCACTCAAAGGCACACATTGTCCATGAGAAGAAAAGATATGCGTATTCTTTGGTGCTGAACTCAATTTGATGCTAGATTTACACAATCCACTCCCTAAAGAATTTGTTGAGTTTCGTTGCACAGTGCGGTGATGAAATCGACAAAAGAAAATTTAACACTACAGCATATCATGAACTCCTTCAGCGTAATCCAATGTAATGGATGCGATGCAACGCAACATTTTCGGCTCAAATGAGAAAAGAAACTGGGCCGCGGGAAACAAAATGCGGTTTTTTTAGAAAGGTTTGCGAAATAAGAGACTCATGAAATTAGGGCTGCTCATTTAAAACTTATTATCGGGAACCTAAGAAACTCGTTTAATAAAAACTTATTCATTTGATGGGTCGAGGTGCTGTGAGAATTTCAACACATAATAGGTCCACGTGATGCTGCACAAGGGTCGCCCAAAGAAAGGCATGAGTTGTCAACACATAATAGGTCCACGTGGCAAGATCTGATGAGTGGGTAGCGCGGCCCCACTCTAGGAAAGGAAGGCCCGCACACCTCAACACCCTGTTTATTAGCATAACTGGCCCTCCCCTGGATAAGATGAGTCTCGGCACAAAGTTATCATTATCAGGCACAGTCCCGCGTATACCCATTATGGCTATAGTCGCGGGATCACCGACCTATTAGCCGGCGATATCCCTGATCAAGCAAACGATCACATCATCATTGGATTATCAGAAAATGCTATATTTATCTCTGTCTTCTTACAGTATTAAAGGAGAACGACCAGAGAGGCAAAGGTACGATGTTCTTTTATACTGTTCAAGTTATGAGCAATTCCTTTCTCTCGCTTTTCTCTTCAGGCTTATTGAGTTGAGCGTCGGAGTGGCTGCCGTGGGCACCCATCACCTCACGTTCTCATTCTTGCAGGTTTAACCAATAACAGCACAGCTCTATTTTCCGACTGCATCACCAAGCTAGCCCGGGTGCTCGTTGGTCAATAAGCTCAAAGTTTTGGAATAAAAAATGCACAAGCTCTATCACATCGACATATTGTCGAACCCCGTGAATATGTGCGTCGCCTATTTTGCTTTTCATTTTAGCTCACTTTGTGTCACTGCACGACATATTGAGGCGTTGAAATCTCTTCGGTGAAAAATACATTTTCTCATTAGGTTTTTTTAACGTCTTTAAATTTTTTTTTTATTGCATGCTAAGGGCAATTTTCAAAAGATTCAAGGACCGATTATGAATTTAGAAGGTACATGGCACTAATTTTATGAAAATAGAATATTCTGTGAAGCGAATAAATCTACCCGTGCTATGATTTAGGATCTACTCAAGCATCATCACTTAAAATCTCTTCAAGAAAGGAAGTCACTGTGAGTATGTGTCACGATTAATCGTTGCTCCGTTTCCTTTTCTTTAAAAGGAAACGTGACGCGGCTCATAAAAAGTGCATGCGATTTCTACTTATGTGAATTCTATTTTTTTTATGCAATATTTTGGAATATTGCACGGTGCGAGACAAATGAAAATCTACTATTGGCGTTGGAGGGTGCTTGTCATGAACAAGTAAGAAATCGCTATATCAGTATGAAAGGCTTAGACGTAAAGATAAGTTTTGCTGCAAACGAATGAAAAACAAGACAATATCTACTTATAGGTTAGACGTTAGTCGGTATTTCTCTGTTATGCTTTTTATTAAAAAGCGACAAAACAATTTCCAATAATAGAACAAAAGTTACAAGTAAATAACTTCCCTCCGTTATAAAATCCGGTAACTTTAGATAATTGCTTAGATATAAAAGCTTTTGCAAACAAGGAGAAATCCATTCTAATTTGCCGCGCATTTTACGAAAGAACTTAGAAAAGAAAAGGCTTCATGAAGATGACGACCCTGGAGACGTATTTTTCCCTGACATCTTTGCTATTATTGTTTGTTTTTGCTGGTAGAGTTCAATCTGCCGTATTTGATGTGAAAAATTATGGTGGTAAAGCCGATGGCAAGTCAGATATTAGCAAGGTGTGCTGACGATTCCTAATTTTTAATTTCGCCGTGATTTTCTTATACCTCATTTTAACTGAACTTTCATCTCCCTTTTTTTTTTCCTTTTCAGGCATTATTGGGCGCGTGGAAAGAGGCTTGTTCAGCAAAGGGTTCCAACATAGTTGTAGTACCCAAAGGAACATATTCCATAGGTTTAACTGACTTAAATGGTCCATGCAAGGGAGCCATGGAGCTTCAAGTCCAAGGAACCTTATTGGCACCGATAAACCCTAGCAGTTATGCCAAGGACAGCTGGATTACTTTTGCATACATTGATCAATTCAAATTATCCGGTGGTGGAACCTTCGACGGACAAGGGCAAGTGGCTTGGAAGCAAAATAACTGCGGTCGAAATCCAAAATGCAAGAGACTTCCAGTTGTAAGTTTAATTGAATCGTATATTGTGCATGTATCATACTGCTTTGTAAGATGATTAATAACGTTTCCTTTATGTGCTTCTTGTCCCTTTAAAAACACGCCAGAGCTTGCGGTTTGACTTCATCACCAACAGCGTAGTTCAGGACGTAACATCGCTCGATAGTAAGAATTTCCATGTCAATCTTCTAGGTGGCAAAAACCTTACTTTCGATCGCTTCACGATCACTGCACCAGGAGATAGCGTCAATACAGATGGAATTCACATCGGGCATTCAAACGGGATCAACATTATTAATTCAAATATTGCCACCGGCGATGACTGCATCTCCATTGGTGGTGCCAGCGAACAAATAAGGATCACAAACGTACGATGTGGACATGGACATGGCATTAGCGTGGGAAGTTTAGGGAAGACCACTGATGAATTTGTCTCCGGAATTTTCGTAAGGAACTGCACCTTCTATGACACCGACAATGGAGTGAGAATTAAGACATGGCCGGCATTACATGGTGGCATGGCCTCTGATATGCATTTCGAGGATATTATGATGAAAAATGTCCGCAACCCTATCATTATAGATCAAATGTACTGCCCATGGAATCAGTGCAATCCAAAGGTAACGCGAAAAGAAATGAAAATGAAAGAGTCTCTTAATGCATTGTCCGTGGACAAATCTGCCCGCAACATGAAATTTCTGTAACCCTTTGCCGTTTCTGATGTTTGTTTCAGCTTCCGTCAAAAGTTAAGATCTCCAACGTCACCTTCAAGAATATTAGGGGCTCTTCAGCGACCGCAGTAGCTGTTCGACTTAATTGCAGCAGCAGTTTTCCATGCCAGAAGGTCGAGCTCGCTGACATTAACTTGACGTACGGAGGAAAGGAAGGCCCTGTAAAATCCTTGTGTGCAAATGTTAAACCCACACTTAAGGGAAAATTGACTCCAACCATTTGCTAGTATTGTCAACGCTCAAACCTCGCAGCTCCTAGCCGCGATACATGGATTATCGAGGAGATGAGCATATTTCAAGTTGTAAGTTTTACCAAATGAAACGAGACACTTCAAAGTTTCCTTTTATATAGGTTACTGCGTGGGTAGACGGCCAAGATACTCGCATGTTGCTCTTTGTCTTTTTTGTTTTTCCATTTTCTATTCAATCTGCTCGCTCACTCGTCGGGTTTCGCCTCGTCGTGCGGTGATTAAACTGACAACAGAAAACATGAGATTACAGTCGAAGGCAGTTTGGCCAAGTTTCGACCCTAGAAAAAATTATTCTGTCCGAATTTTCAGGCTTTTTATAGATTTTTCGTACAGTTTTGAACGTTATTTTCATCACGATAGAGTAATCGTATTAAAATTTCCACTCAAAGGCACACATTGTCCATGAGAAGAAAAGATATGCGTATTCTTTGGTGCTGAACTCAATTTGATGCTAGATTTACACAATCCACTCCCTAAAGAATTTGTTGAGTTTCGTTGCACAGTGCGGTGATGAAATCGACAAAAGAAAATTTAACACTACAGCATATCATGAACTCCTTCAGCGTAATCCAATGTAATGGATGCGATGCAACGCAACATTTTCGGCTCAAATGAGAAAAGAAACTGGGCCGCGGGAAACAAAATGCGGTTTTTTTAGAAAGGTTTGCGAAATAAGAGACTCATGAAATTAGGGCTGCTCATTTAAAACTTATTATCGGGAACCTAAGAAACTCGTTTAATAAAAACTTATTCATTTGATGGGTCGAGGTGCTGTGAGAATTTCAACACATAATAGGTCCACGTGATGCTGCACAAGGGTCGCCCAAAGAAAGGCATGAGTTGTCAACACATAATAGGTCCACGTGGCAAGATCTGATGAGTGGGTAGCGCGGCCCCACTCTAGGAAAGGAAGGCCCGCACACCTCAACACCCTGTTTATTAGCATAACTGGCCCTCCCCTGGATAAGATGAGTCTCGGCACAAAGTTATCATTATCAGGCACAGTCCCGCGTATACCCATTATGGCTATAGTCGCGGGATCACCGACCTATTAGCCGGCGATATCCCTGTGTAACAGCCCGGAAACCGGTACCCTCTTTGTAACGGCCCAAACTGCTCGACACTAGGATCCAGATCGGCTTAAGGCCGCCGGGACCCGTAGTAAGCCTGCTATGAACTCTGTGTACCTGTTAAAATCCCATACATGATCCGACTGGACTATTACTTTTTAAAACTTGTCTTTAAAACTACCAGACTTAACCTTTAAAACACTGTCCTATAGGTCCAACCATATGAACCAAATGCTCAGATATACTAATCTGAACTAGCCCTCTGGCTATCTATAATACACCAGTGATGCTTTACCAAGTAACCTCCATACCCTATGCGCTCTGCAGCATAGAACCCACTCTGTAAGGGTCAGCATATCATAAGTTAACTTGGTTACCATAGAGTCACAGGAATCAAACCTGGTCTTCTCTAGTGGTCTACTCTGTGGATCACAGGAATCAAACCTGGTCTTTCCTATTGCACTGGTCTTGGGTCAAAGGAAGTAATCCCTGTCTTCCCTCACAGTTATAATTCACTGGGTTTTCGAAACACAACATGTTATTAAGCCTGGTTTGACTCATTGCTCATCATTAAACTGAAAACAGGATACATGCATATACAAGGGATGAAACATACTATAGACAAAAGGCAAAAGCACATTCTAATACATTTATACCTTAACTGACTAACTATTACATTACTTTACATATATCCTTTTACATACATCATGTCCACACTATGCTATACACAAACATACTGAAGCCAACACTCTGATGCTTCTGACTTCCCAGCTAACCCTGTACCTGCAAAACTGGGATTAAGGGAAAGGGATGAGCTTCTAAAGCCCAGTGAGTAGAAACATTGAAAACAGTTCATTCATACGCACTATATATGAAAATGCATCACAACACAAGCATCTCAATATATCTTGGATTAGACATGACCCCAAAACTCCCTCGACGGGCTATTGAAGTCGCCTTGGTCCAATCCCCACTAAGGTAGACATGACCCCAAAAATACCCTCTGTCAACACTGGCCCCCCAAAGGAGCTACACAGGGCATTCCAACAAGTAATTGCCCAACTGACCTGACACAATGACAGGAGCCGAAGCTTAGGCTATTGGAGTCGCCTGGGTCCACCTAATCTCTGATCACATAATATGCAATGCTTCACATTCGTGATTCTAATGCAATCACCCTAATACATATCATAGCATTCATGATGCATGAACTATGCTAAAGCATTATGTTTCTTTAATAAAAGATTAAGTTTAGTTCTACTCACCTCTAGCCAATGCTTGGCTAACCCTGGGCTAACTCTGCAAACTCTGAAGCAACACTCACTGCTGCTCTCTCTGGTTCCTCTGTTCTGTGCCTACACAGATGGACTCAAGTGAGGGACCAACATACTCTAACATACCTCTAAACATCTCCCCTTAAGACCCCTTAAAACACCTCAAAACATGCATGCAAAACAAGCAAAGGAAAGCTGGACAGGGCACCTTCGGCAGCACCTTCGGCGGCCGAATGTTTCCTCCAGAGACGAAAGTCAGGCATGTTCGGCGGCCTAACTTGGACTTTCGGGGGCCGAACCTGGGTTCATCCAGAACTCAGTTTCGTGCACAAGAACGCCTGCCATCCGAACTTCAACCCTCCAAACATGCATCCAACCTCTCCAAACATACTCTAAACACTTAATCATGCATATAGGAGTCTTAAACACATTAAAACTCCAACAAATAACACACAACAACCACAAACAAAGCATAGGATCCATACACCCTAATATGCACAACTCATGCATACACATGCACAACTCCCCTTTCCCCTCATCAAACTCATTTAAAACATAATTAAAACCAAGGATTCACACTTACCTATTGAAGAACAAAGGCTGGCGTGACTCCTAACTTGAAGAGATGGAGATTCAAGCTTCACAAGCTCCTAAACTCCACAACTTCTCAAAACTCCCTTTAACTCACTTAAAACCTACTTTTCTTTGAAAGATTTGATGTAAAACTATGGAAGATCATTGAGAGAAAGCATGAGCAAGTTCCTGAACCAAAGGAGAGCCTAAGCACCTCCTTAGTCGGCCAAAAGCACCTTTAAAAGTGCACCACCGCTTCACGTTGGGTGGCCAAAGCTCCATGCAACACCTCACCACTTTAGGGGGCCGAACCTTAAGTTTAGGGGGCCGAACGTGGGGTACTTTCGGCAGCCGAACTTTAACTTTAGGGGGCCGAAAGTGGGAAAATCTTCCTTAGCCTTTTCTCTTAAAAACTCATTTCCTTTTCAAATCAAAAACTTAAAACATATAAAAACATTTTAGAAAACCTTCACTCTACCCTTCAGGGAAACTCTGACATTCAAAATTCCACCGGACGGTAGGAACTCCGATGTCTGAACTAGCCGGGTATTACAATCTTCCCCCCTTACAAAACATTCGTCCTCGAATGTTAAAAACAAACAGATAAGCAAGTAAAGCCTATCACTTCTCTCTAAAGAGAGAATCTATACCTCTATTCTCCTGATCTGAGTTTATACTCATAACCTTTTTCTGAACTCCACAGCTTTCGCTGCGCTACTCTGATCCTTATTCTTCTTTTCTTTCTCTTAACTAAACTAATCTCTTTGTGAAAACTCTCACTTTTAATTCTTAACAGATACAAATCTGTAATGATACCAATCCGTAATCACACTGGAATCACAACCAGTTTCCACTAACAGTTCCAATAGATCATCAATCTTTTCTACCAATCTGTATTACCAACCTTGTAATACTGATCCTTGCCCGCCTTTCTTCTTCTTTACTAAACTGACGTAATCTCTAACTCTCAACAGGTATTGCTCCAATCTGTACTCTGATCATACCAATCTGTAATCCAATCTTCTTTGATTAGAACAGTTAGTAGATCAATCAATCCTATCTAGGAACACCTGTAATTGCTTAGTAGTGACCCTGTTAACTGTAAACAGTTATAACAAAATCTCAAGAGTCTATCCTTCGTTTTCCACAACAACACTGGAGTATTCCAGGGTGAGGTACTAAGTCGGATAAAATCTTTATCTACTAAGCTCTCTATACTATTCTGACTATTCTCTTTCTGTAGATGCCATCCTGTTAGAGTAAAAGGAAAGAAATGGTTCCGCGTCCAGATACCACTCCTATTCTCAACTCTAACTCTCTAACAGATGGAAAACCTGACAGATCATCTGGAAAACATCTAGAACTCTCTCTCTAGTAAAGGGTACTGAGGTTGATTCCCTGTCCTGACAAACTTGCTCACAAGAGTTAGAACCCTCTGACAACTTTTCCTGTATAACGATGAGCCTGCGGGACTGATATCAACTTCTAGGCATCTATACTGTACTCTATTCCTCTATACTCTGTCCTTTTTAAGGACTAACTATTGATCCATCCTGAGCTCTAAACTCTCCTACCTTGTCTCTGCGGACACAGGTAGTACTATGAGTAGCTAGCCAATCCGCCCTAGGTTGACATCATCAGTCACCCCTAGAACCATAAGGTCAGCTGGATCGCATCGCCTACTCTGTATAAACTCTGAACTAAACTGACTGACTCTGCATCAGATGGATCATATTCAGGTCTACTGACCCTGAGAAAAACACTCTAAGCCCAGAAGTCATCAAATCCACTCTATCAATGGCTCATAAACAACAAGGAAAGTGAAACACTGGGTCCAAAACAAACAGCATACACATCTGAACACTTCCAAGTGAACGCATCTGACGTCACCATGTATGATGTGTTTGCCTCCTACTGAGTCAGGGTGAAGATCCAAGCTAAAACTAATGGAACTTCCCTCGGGAATTTACTGAAGAAAAGGCTCTCCCTTCTTCCTCAGCCTCACCACCATCTAATCCCAGACTAACTCTAGTCTCTTTCTGAACTTACCTTCCTTTTCTTTTCCTCTTACTCTGACCCATCTTATCCTTCTACTTATTCATACTTACTGTTACTCTTTTTACTTCTTGTTCTATTTTCTGCCTTATTTACTCTTCTTCTTCTTGAGAAATCAATTCTCACTATGCCTAGGTTTATGAAAACCTGAGATCCTAACATCTCATAATAACTCTCTCTTTAACTCTTCTTTGAAATTCTATCTATTTATCTTTTACTTCGATTACAACAAAAGACATCCTATCAGAATCCTCAAAACACATCAGAACATTTATAACAAAATGAACATACCTGGCACTACTGGGTCTGATGTGGCTGCCTCCTGTTGAACAACTCTACTTAAAAATGTCCGCTGAGACTGAGCTATCCAAGGTGCAGTACGACACTCACGAACTACATGTCCCTCCTGACCACACCTAAAACATGCTGTTGTCCCTGCAAGACAAACTCCCTTATGCAGCCTTCCACACCTCTCACATTTAAAGCTATCCCTATTAGAACTCGAACCCAACCCTGACTTTAACTTATTCCAAAACTCCCTCTTCTTTGACCCTTTAAGGCCTCTGACTTTCTTTTTCCCCCTTTTAGCAGCTGTACTCAAAATAGAGGGGTCAACTTCTCCTGAACTAGAGATCCTGGCATCCTTATTCTGGGTATCATCTACAGACTCTTCGTCCATATTCACTTGCACTCCTATATCCTTTCTTTGCACATCTAATTCTATCTCTCTCCTTACATCCATTCTTTCCCTGTTTTCCTCAAAAGATCCTTCAGATGGGTCTGATTCCACAGAATAACTAGTTCCACTCATCCTAGTTCTCCTGAATAACAACACATCAAGAAACAAACATTAGCACACATGTTCATATGAAAACACATGAATTTACAATATATACATGCATTACATAGCATAACATTAATAAGCATGAGTATTCCACATCAGCATGCAAAACAACTTCCTATCTTAGTGGACATGATTTTACTTATTGTGTTTTGCCTTACTATGACCTCTAGACCAACCTCTTTCCGATGTAAAACATCGTACTAATGAGGAACCAGGCTCTGATACCAACTGTAACAGCCCGGAAACCGGTACCCTCTTTGTAACGGCCCAAACTGCTCGACACTAGGATCCAGATCGGCTTAAGGCCGCCGGGACCCGTAGTAAGCCTGCTATGAACTCTGTGTACCTGTTAAAATCCCATACATGATCCGACTGGACTATTACTTTTTAAAACTTGTCTTTAAAACTACCAGACTTAACCTTTAAAACACTGTCCTATAGGTCCAACCATATGAACCAAATGCTCAGATATACTAATCTGAACTAGCCCTCTGGCTATCTATAATACACCAGTGATGCTTTACCAAGTAACCTCCATACCCTATGCGCTCTGCAGCATAGAACCCACTCTGTAAGGGTCAGCATATCATAAGTTAACTTGGTTACCATAGAGTCACAGGAATCAAACCTGGTCTTCTCTAGTGGTCTACTCTGTGGATCACAGGAATCAAACCTGGTCTTTCCTATTGCACTGGTCTTGGGTCAAAGGAAGTAATCCCTGTCTTCCCTCACAGTTATAATTCACTGGGTTTTCGAAACACAACATGTTATTAAGCCTGGTTTGACTCATTGCTCATCATTAAACTGAAAACAGGATACATGCATATACAAGGGATGAAACATACTATAGACAAAAGGCAAAAGCACATTCTAATACATTTATACCTTAACTGACTAACTATTACATTACTTTACATATATCCTTTTACATACATCATGTCCACACTATGCTATACACAAACATACTGAAGCCAACACTCTGATGCTTCTGACTTCCCAGCTAACCCTGTACCTGCAAAACTGGGATTAAGGGAAAGGGATGAGCTTCTAAAGCCCAGTGAGTAGAAACATTGAAAACAGTTCATTCATACGCACTATATATGAAAATGCATCACAACACAAGCATCTCAATATATCTTGGATTAGACATGACCCCAAAACTCCCTCGACGGGCTATTGAAGTCGCCTTGGTCCAATCCCCACTAAGGTAGACATGACCCCAAAAATACCCTCTGTCAACACTGGCCCCCCAAAGGAGCTACACAGGGCATTCCAACAAGTAATTGCCCAACTGACCTGACACAATGACAGGAGCCGAAGCTTAGGCTATTGGAGTCGCCTGGGTCCACCTAATCTCTGATCACATAATATGCAATGCTTCACATTCGTGATTCTAATGCAATCACCCTAATACATATCATAGCATTCATGATGCATGAACTATGCTAAAGCATTATGTTTCTTTAATAAAAGATTAAGTTTAGTTCTACTCACCTCTAGCCAATGCTTGGCTAACCCTGGGCTAACTCTGCAAACTCTGAAGCAACACTCACTGCTGCTCTCTCTGGTTCCTCTGTTCTGTGCCTACACAGATGGACTCAAGTGAGGGACCAACATACTCTAACATACCTCTAAACATCTCCCCTTAAGACCCCTTAAAACACCTCAAAACATGCATGCAAAACAAGCAAAGGAAAGCTGGACAGGGCACCTTCGGCAGCACCTTCGGCGGCCGAATGTTTCCTCCAGAGACGAAAGTCAGGCATGTTCGGCGGCCTAACTTGGACTTTCGGGGGCCGAACCTGGGTTCATCCAGAACTCAGTTTCGTGCACAAGAACGCCTGCCATCCGAACTTCAACCCTCCAAACATGCATCCAACCTCTCCAAACATACTCTAAACACTTAATCATGCATATAGGAGTCTTAAACACATTAAAACTCCAACAAATAACACACAACAACCACAAACAAAGCATAGGATCCATACACCCTAATATGCACAACTCATGCATACACATGCACAACTCCCCTTTCCCCTCATCAAACTCATTTAAAACATAATTAAAACCAAGGATTCACACTTACCTATTGAAGAACAAAGGCTGGCGTGACTCCTAACTTGAAGAGATGGAGATTCAAGCTTCACAAGCTCCTAAACTCCACAACTTCTCAAAACTCCCTTTAACTCACTTAAAACCTACTTTTCTTTGAAAGATTTGATGTAAAACTATGGAAGATCATTGAGAGAAAGCATGAGCAAGTTCCTGAACCAAAGGAGAGCCTAAGCACCTCCTTAGTCGGCCAAAAGCACCTTTAAAAGTGCACCACCGCTTCACGTTGGGTGGCCAAAGCTCCATGCAACACCTCACCACTTTAGGGGGCCGAACCTTAAGTTTAGGGGGCCGAACGTGGGGTACTTTCGGCAGCCGAACTTTAACTTTAGGGGGCCGAAAGTGGGAAAATCTTCCTTAGCCTTTTCTCTTAAAAACTCATTTCCTTTTCAAATCAAAAACTTAAAACATATAAAAACATTTTAGAAAACCTTCACTCTACCCTTCAGGGAAACTCTGACATTCAAAATTCCACCGGACGGTAGGAACTCCGATGTCTGAACTAGCCGGGTATTACAATTATGTAACAGCCCGGCCCCGTACGACCGGCCCTGTTACCGCTCACAGCCCGTTACACCTCCTGGGGGCGGCCACTGTGAGCAGCTCTTAACATCCCTTCACCCTCACGGGTTCCAGGCAGGATTTGTCCCTCGGGGAAGCCAGTACGGCCCGCCCTAGCCCGAGTGGATTTGGCCCAATTCCTTCCTTTGGAAATTAGGTCGCCTCCCCCACTGCTCGAACCCTTGACCTCCCACTTTAAGGGAATAGTCTGGTGAGAGTGAGTACCAATTCTTCGCACTCTCACCAGACTATTCCCTTAAAGTGGGAGGTCAAGGGTTCGAGCAGTGGGGGAGGCGACCTAATTCCCAGAGGAAGGAATTGGGCCAAATCCACTCGGGCTAGGGCGGGCCGTACTGGCTTCCCCGAGGGACAAATCCTGCCTGGAACCCGTGAGGGTGAAGGGATGTTAAGAGCTGCTCACAGTGGCCGCCCCCAGGAGGTGTAACGGGCTGTGAGCGGTAACAGGGCCGGTCGTACGGGGCCGGGCTGTTACATAATTGTAATACCCGGCTAGTTCAGACATCGGAGTTCCTACCGTCCGGTGGAATTTTGAATGTCAGAGTTTCCCTGAAGGGTAGAGTGAAGGTTTTCTAAAATGTTTTTATATGTTTTAAGTTTTTGATTTGAAAAGGAAATGAGTTTTTAAGAGAAAAGGCTAAGGAAGATTTTCCCACTTTCGGCCCCCTAAAGTTAAAGTTCGGCTGCCGAAAGTACCCCACGTTCGGCCCCCTAAACTTAAGGTTCGGCCCCCTAAAGTGGTGAGGTGTTGCATGGAGCTTTGGCCACCCAACGTGAAGCGGTGGTGCACTTTTAAAGGTGCTTTTGGCCGACTAAGGAGGTGCTTAGGCTCTCCTTTGGTTCAGGAACTTGCTCATGCTTTCTCTCAATGATCTTCCATAGTTTTACATCAAATCTTTCAAAGAAAAGTAGGTTTTAAGTGAGTTAAAGGGAGTTTTGAGAAGTTGTGGAGTTTAGGAGCTTGTGAAGCTTGAATCTCCATCTCTTCAAGTTAGGAGTCACGCCAGCCTTTGTTCTTCAATAGGTAAGTGTGAATCCTTGGTTTTAATTATGTTTTAAATGAGTTTGATGAGGGGAAAGGGGAGTTGTGCATGTGTATGCATGAGTTGTGCATATTAGGGTGTATGGATCCTATGCTTTGTTTGTGGTTGTTGTGTGTTATTTGTTGGAGTTTTAATGTGTTTAAGACTCCTATATGCATGATTAAGTGTTTAGAGTATGTTTGGAGAGGTTGGATGCATGTTTGGAGGGTTGAAGTTCGGATGGCAGGCGTTCTTGTGCACGAAACTGAGTTCTGGATGAACCCAGGTTCGGCCCCCGAAAGTCCAAGTTAGGCCGCCGAACATGCCTGACTTTCGTCTCTGGAGGAAACATTCGGCCGCCGAAGGTGCTGCCGAAGGTGCCCTGTCCAGCTTTCCTTTGCTTGTTTTGCATGCATGTTTTGAGGTGTTTTAAGGGGTCTTAAGGGGAGATGTTTAGAGGTATGTTAGAGTATGTTGGTCCCTCACTTGAGTCCATCTGTGTAGGCACAGAACAGAGGAACCAGAGAGAGCAGCAGTGAGTGTTGCTTCAGAGTTTGCAGAGTTAGCCCAGGGTTAGCCAAGCATTGGCTAGAGGTGAGTAGAACTAAACTTAATCTTTTATTAAAGAAACATAATGCTTTAGCATATTTCATGCATCATGAATGCTATGATATGTATTAGGGTGATTGCATTAGAATCACGAATGTGAAGCATTGCATATTATGTGATCAGAGATTAGGTGGACCCAGGCGACTCCAATAGCCTAAGCTTCGGCTCCTGTCATTGTGTCAGGTCAGTTGGGCAATTACTTGTTGGAATGCCCTGTGTAGCTCCTTTGGGGGGCCAGTGTTGACAGAGGGTATTTTTGGGGTCATGTCTACCTTAGTGGGGATTGGACCAAGGCGACTTCAATAGCCCGTCGAGGGAGTTTTGGGGTCATGTCTAATCCAAGATATATTGAGATGCTTGTGTTGTGATGCATTTTCATATATAGTGCGTATGAATGAACTGTTTTCAATGTTTCTACTCACTGGGCTTTAGAAGCTCATCCCTTTCCCTTAATCCCAGTTTTGCAGGTACAGGGTTAGCTGGGAAGTCAGAAGCATCAGAGTGTTGGCTTCAGTATGTTTGTGTATAGCATAGTGTGGACATGATGTATGTAAAAGGATATATGTAAAGTAATGTAATAGTTAGTCAGTTAAGGTATAAATGTATTAGAATGTGCTTTTGCCTTTTGTCTATAGTATGTTTCATCCCTTGTATATGCATGTATCCTGTTTTCAGTTTAATGATGAGCAATGAGTCAAACCAGGCTTAATAACATGTTGTGTTTCGAAAACCCAGTGAATTATAACTGTGAGGGAAGACAGGGATTACTTCCTTTGACCCAAGACCAGTGCAATAGGAAAGACCAGGTTTGATTCCTGTGATCCACAGAGTAGACCACTAGAGAAGACCAGGTTTGATTCCTGTGACTCTATGGTAACCAAGTTAACTTATGATATGCTGACCCTTACAGAGTGGGTTTTATGCTGCAGAGCGCATAGGGTATGGAGGTTACTTGGTAAAGCATCACTGGTGTATTATAGATAGCCAGAGGGCTAGTTCAGATTAGTATATCTGAGCATTTGGTTCATATGGTTGGACCTATAGGACAGTGTTTTAAAGGTTAAGTCTGGTAGTTTTAAAGACAAGTTTTAAAAAGTAATAGTCCAGTCGGATCATGTATGGGATTTTAACAGGTACACAGAGTTCATAGCAGGCTTACTACGGGTCCCGGCGGCCTTAAGCCGATCTGGATCCTAGTGTCGAGCAGTTTGGGCCGTTACAAAGAGGGTACCGGTTTCCGGGCTGTTACAGTTGGTATCAGAGCAGAGGTTCCTCATTAGTACGATGTTTTACATCGGAAAGAGGTTGGTCTAGAGGTCATAGTAAGGCAAAACACAATAAGTAAAATCATGTCCACTAAGATAGGAAGTTGTTTTGCATGCTGATGTGGAATACTCATGCTTATTAATGTTATGCTATGTAATGCATGTTTATATTGTAAATTCATGTGTTTTCATATGAACATGTGTGCTAATGTTTGTTTCTTGATGTGTTGTTATTCAGGAGAACTAGGATGAGTGGAACTAGTTATTCTGTGGAATCAGACCCATCTGAAGGATCTTTTGAGGAAAACAGGGAAAGAATGGATGTAAGGAGAGAGATAGAATTAGATGTGCAAAGAAAGGATATAGGAGTGCAAGTGAATATGGACGAAGAGTCTGTAGATGATACCCAGAATAAGGATGCCAGGATCTCTAGTTCAGGAGAAGTTGACCCCTCTATTTTGAGTACAGCTGCTAAAAGGGGGAAAAAGAAAGTCAGAGGCCTTAAAGGGTCAAAGAAGAGGGAGTTTTGGAATAAGTTAAAGTCAGGGTTGGGTTCGAGTTCTAATAGGGATAGCTTTAGATGTGAGAGGTGTGGAAGGCTGCATAAGGGAGTTTGTCTTGCAGGGACAACAGCATGTTTTAGGTGTGGTCAGGAGGGACATGTAGTTCGTGAGTGTCGTACTGCACCTTGGATAGCTCAGTCTCAGCGGACATTTTTAAGTAGAGTTGTTCAACAGGAGGCAGCCACATCAGACCCAGTAGTGCCAGGTATGTTCATTTTGTTATAAATGTTCTGATGTGTTTTGAGGATTCTGATAGGATGTCTTTTGTTGTAATCGAAGTAAAAGATAAATAGATAGAATTTCAAAGAAGAGTTAAAGAGAGAGTTATTATGAGATGTTAGGATCTCAGGTTTTCATAAACCTAGGCATAGTGAGAATTGATTTCTCAAGAAGAAGAAGAGTAAATAAGGCAGAAAATAGAACAAGAAGTAAAAAGAGTAACAGTAAGTATGAATAAGTAGAAGGATAAGATGGGTCAGAGTAAGAGGAAAAGAAAAGGAAGGTAAGTTCAGAAAGAGACTAGAGTTAGTCTGGGATTAGATGGTGGTGAGGCTGAGGAAGAAGGGAGAGCCTTTTCTTCAGTAAATTCCCGAGGGAAGTTCCATTAGTTTTAGCTTGGATCTTCACCCTGACTCAGTAGGAGGCAAACACATCATACATGGTGACGTCAGATGCGTTCACTTGGAAGTGTTCAGATGTGTATGCTGTTTGTTTTGGACCCAGTGTTTCACTTTCCTTGTTGTTTATGAGCCATTGATAGAGTGGATTTGATGACTTCTGGGCTTAGAGTGTTTTTCTCAGGGTCAGTAGACCTGAATATGATCCATCTGATGCAGAGTCAGTCAGTTTAGTTCAGAGTTTATACAGAGTAGGCGATGCGATCCAGCTGACCTTATGGTTCTAGGGGTGACTGATGATGTCAACCTAGGGCGGATTGGCTAGCTACTCATAGTACTACCTGTGTCCGCAGAGACAAGGTAGGAGAGTTTAGAGCTCAGGATGGATCAATAGTTAGTCCTTAAAAAGGACAGAGTATAGAGGAATAGAGTACAGTATAGATGCCTAGAAGTTGATATCAGTCCCGCAGGCTCATCGTTATACAGGAAAAGTTGTCAGAGGGTTCTAACTCTTGTGAGCAAGTTTGTCAGGACAGGGAATCAACCTCAGTACCCTTTACTAGAGAGAGAGTTCTAGATGTTTTCCAGATGATCTGTCAGGTTTTCCATCTGTTAGAGAGTTAGAGTTGAGAATAGGAGTGGTATCTGGACGCGGAACCATTTCTTTCCTTTTACTCTAACAGGATGGCATCTACAGAAAGAGAATAGTCAGAATAGTATAGAGAGCTTAGTAGATAAAGATTTTATCCGACTTAGTACCTCACCCTGGAATACTCCAGTGTTGTTGTGGAAAACGAAGGATAGACTCTTGAGATTTTGTTATAACTGTTTACAGTTAACAGGGTCACTACTAAGCAATTACAGGTGTTCCTAGATAGGATTGATTGATCTACTAACTGTTCTAATCAAAGAAGATTGGATTACAGATTGGTATGATCAGAGTACAGATTGGAGCAATACCTGTTGAGAGTTAGAGATTAAGTCAGTTTAGTAAAGAAGAAGAAAGGCGGGCAAGGATCAGTATTACAAGGTTGGTAATACAGATTGGTAGAAAAGATTGATGATCTATTAGAACTGTTAGTGGAAACTGGTTGTGATTCCAGTGTGATTACGGATTGGTATCATTACAGATTTGTATCTGTTAAGAATTAAAAGTGAGAGTTTTCACAAAGAGATTAGTTTAGTTAAGAGAAAGAAAAGAAGAATAAGGATCAGAGTAGCGCAGCGAAAGCTGTGGAGTTCAGAAAAAGGTTATGAGTATAAACTCAGATCAGGAGAATAGAGGTATAGATTCTCTCTTTAGAGAGAAGTGATAGGCTTTACTTGCTTATCTGTTTGTTTTTAACATTCGAGGACGAATGTTTTGTAAGGGGGGAAGATTGTAATACCCGGCTAGTTCAGACATCGGAGTTCCTACCGTCCGGTGGAATTTTGAATGTCAGAGTTTCCCTGAAGGGTAGAGTGAAGGTTTTCTAAAATGTTTTTATATGTTTTAAGTTTTTGATTTGAAAAGGAAATGAGTTTTTAAGAGAAAAGGCTAAGGAAGATTTTCCCACTTTCGGCCCCCTAAAGTTAAAGTTCGGCTGCCGAAAGTACCCCACGTTCGGCCCCCTAAACTTAAGGTTCGGCCCCCTAAAGTGGTGAGGTGTTGCATGGAGCTTTGGCCACCCAACGTGAAGCGGTGGTGCACTTTTAAAGGTGCTTTTGGCCGACTAAGGAGGTGCTTAGGCTCTCCTTTGGTTCAGGAACTTGCTCATGCTTTCTCTCAATGATCTTCCATAGTTTTACATCAAATCTTTCAAAGAAAAGTAGGTTTTAAGTGAGTTAAAGGGAGTTTTGAGAAGTTGTGGAGTTTAGGAGCTTGTGAAGCTTGAATCTCCATCTCTTCAAGTTAGGAGTCACGCCAGCCTTTGTTCTTCAATAGGTAAGTGTGAATCCTTGGTTTTAATTATGTTTTAAATGAGTTTGATGAGGGGAAAGGGGAGTTGTGCATGTGTATGCATGAGTTGTGCATATTAGGGTGTATGGATCCTATGCTTTGTTTGTGGTTGTTGTGTGTTATTTGTTGGAGTTTTAATGTGTTTAAGACTCCTATATGCATGATTAAGTGTTTAGAGTATGTTTGGAGAGGTTGGATGCATGTTTGGAGGGTTGAAGTTCGGATGGCAGGCGTTCTTGTGCACGAAACTGAGTTCTGGATGAACCCAGGTTCGGCCCCCGAAAGTCCAAGTTAGGCCGCCGAACATGCCTGACTTTCGTCTCTGGAGGAAACATTCGGCCGCCGAAGGTGCTGCCGAAGGTGCCCTGTCCAGCTTTCCTTTGCTTGTTTTGCATGCATGTTTTGAGGTGTTTTAAGGGGTCTTAAGGGGAGATGTTTAGAGGTATGTTAGAGTATGTTGGTCCCTCACTTGAGTCCATCTGTGTAGGCACAGAACAGAGGAACCAGAGAGAGCAGCAGTGAGTGTTGCTTCAGAGTTTGCAGAGTTAGCCCAGGGTTAGCCAAGCATTGGCTAGAGGTGAGTAGAACTAAACTTAATCTTTTATTAAAGAAACATAATGCTTTAGCATAGTTCATGCATCATGAATGCTATGATATGTATTAGGGTGATTGCATTAGAATCACGAATGTGAAGCATTGCATATTATGTGATCAGAGATTAGGTGGACCCAGGCGACTCCAATAGCCTAAGCTTCGGCTCCTGTCATTGTGTCAGGTCAGTTGGGCAATTACTTGTTGGAATGCCCTGTGTAGCTCCTTTGGGGGGCCAGTGTTGACAGAGGGTATTTTTGGGGTCATGTCTACCTTAGTGGGGATTGGACCAAGGCGACTTCAATAGCCCGTCGAGGGAGTTTTGGGGTCATGTCTAATCCAAGATATATTGAGATGCTTGTGTTGTGATGCATTTTCATATATAGTGCGTATGAATGAACTGTTTTCAATGTTTCTACTCACTGGGCTTTAGAAGCTCATCCCTTTCCCTTAATCCCAGTTTTGCAGGTACAGGGTTAGCTGGGAAGTCAGAAGCATCAGAGTGTTGGCTTCAGTATGTTTGTGTATAGCATAGTGTGGACATGATGTATGTAAAAGGATATATGTAAAGTAATGTAATAGTTAGTCAGTTAAGGTATAAATGTATTAGAATGTGCTTTTGCCTTTTGTCTATAGTATGTTTCATCCCTTGTATATGCATGTATCCTGTTTTCAGTTTAATGATGAGCAATGAGTCAAACCAGGCTTAATAACATGTTGTGTTTCGAAAACCCAGTGAATTATAACTGTGAGGGAAGACAGGGATTACTTCCTTTGACCCAAGACCAGTGCAATAGGAAAGACCAGGTTTGATTCCTGTGATCCACAGAGTAGACCACTAGAGAAGACCAGGTTTGATTCCTGTGACTCTATGGTAACCAAGTTAACTTATGATATGCTGACCCTTACAGAGTGGGTTCTATGCTGCAGAGCGCATAGGGTATGGAGGTTACTTGGTAAAGCATCACTGGTGTATTATAGATAGCCAGAGGGCTAGTTCAGATTAGTATATCTGAGCATTTGGTTCATATGGTTGGACCTATAGGACAGTGTTTTAAAGGTTAAGTCTGGTAGTTTTAAAGACAAGTTTTAAAAAGTAATAGTCCAGTCGGATCATGTATGGGATTTTAACAGGTACACAGAGTTCATAGCAGGCTTACTACGGGTCCCGGCGGCCTTAAGCCGATCTGGATCCTAGTGTCGAGCAGTTTGGGCCGTTACAAAGAGGGTACCGGTTTCCGGGCTGTTACAGTTATGTAACAGCCCGGCCCCGTACGACCGGCCCTGTTACCGCTCACAGCCCGTTACACCTCCTGGGGGCGGCCACTGTGAGCAGCTCTTAACATCCCTTCACCCTCACGGGTTCCAGGCAGGATTTGTCCCTCGGGGAAGCCAGTACGGCCCGCCCTAGCCCGAGTGGATTTGGTCCAATTCCTTCCTCTGGGAATTAGGTCGCCTCCCCCACTGCTCGAACCCTTGACCTCCCACTTTAAGGGAATAGTCTGGTGAGAGTGAGTACCAATTGTTCCATTCCCTTAAAGTGGGAGGTCAAGGGTTCGAGCAGTGGGGGAGGCGACCTAATTCCCAGAGGAAGGAATTGGGCCAAATCCACTCGGGCTAGGGCGGGCCGTACTGGCTTCCCCGAGGGACAAATCCTGCCTGGAACCCGTGAGGGTGAAGGGATGTTAAGAGCTGCTCACAGTGGCCGCCCCCAGGAGGTGTAACGGGCTGTGAGCGGTAACAGGGCCGGTCGTACGGGGCCGGGCTGTTACATAAAAGGCGCCTTTTATGTAACAGCCCGGCCCCGTACGACCGGCCCTGTTACCGCTCACAGCCCGTTACACCTCCTGGGGGCGGCCACTGTGAGCAGCTCTTAACATCCCTTCACCCTCACGGGTTCCAGGCAGGATTTGTCCCTCGGGGAAGCCAGTACGGCCCGCCCTAGCCCGAGTGGATTTGGCCCAATTCCTTCCTCTGGGAATTAGGTCGCCTCCCCCACTGCTCGAACCCTTGACCTCCCACTTTAAGGGAATAGTCTGGTGAGAGTGAGTACCAATTGTACCATTGGAACAATTGGTACTCACTCTCACCAGACTATTCCCTTAAAGTGGGAGGTCAAGGGTTCGAGCAGTGGGGGAGGCGACCTAATTCCCAGAGGAAGGAATTGGGCCAAATCCACTCGGGCTAGGGCGGGCCGTACTGGCTTCCCCGAGGGACAAATCCTGCCTGGAACCCGTGAGGGTGAAGGGATGTTAAGAGCTGCTCACAGTGGCCGCCCCCAGGAGGTGTAACGGGCTGTGAGCGGTAACAGGGCCGGTCGTACGGGGCCGGGCT
>NW_025215482.1:181548-218602 GCF_001659605.2 Manihot esculenta | reverse complement strand
TTAGTCCGAAATCGGGCACCGGATGTAACATGGGTGATAGACTTGGCAGTTTTGGGATGAACTGTTAGTCCGAAATCGGGCACGGATGTAACATGGGTGATAGACTTGGCAGTTTTTGGGATGGAAGCTGTTAGTCCGAAATCGGGCACCGGATGTAACATGGGTGATAGACTTGGCAGTTTTGGGATGGAAGCTGTTAGTCCGAAATCGGGCACCGGATGAAACATGGGTGATAGACTTGGCAGTTTTTGGGATGGAAGCTGTTAGTCCGAAATCGGGCACCGGATGTAACATGGTGATAGACTTGGCAGTTTTTGGGATGGAAGTTGTTAGTCCGAAATCGGGCACCGGATGTAACATGGGTGATAGACTTGGCAGTTTTTGGATGGAAGCTGTTAGTCCGAAATCGGGCACCGGATGAAACATGGGTGATAGACTTGCGGTTTTTGGGGGGAAGCTATTAGTCCAAATCGGGCACCGTATGTAACATGGGTGATAGACTTGGCAGTTTTTGGGATGGAACTGTTAGTCCGAAATCGGGCACCGGATGTAACGTGGGTGATAGACTTGGCAGTTTTTGGGATGGAAGCTGTTAGTCCCAAATCGGGCACCGGATGAAACATGGGTTATAGACTTGGCGTTTTTGGGTGGAAGCTATTAGTCCGAAATCGGGCACCGATGTAACATGGGTGATAGCTTGGCAGTTTTGGGATGGAAGCTGTTAGTCCGAAATCGGGCACCGGATGTAACATGGGTGATAGACTTGGCAGTTTTTGGGATGGAAGCTGTTAGTCCGAAATCGGCACCGGATGTAACATGGGTGATAGACTTGGCAGTTTTGGGATGGAAGCTGTTAGTCCGAAAATCGGGCACCGGATGTAACATGGGTGATAGACTTGGCAGTTTTTGGGATGGAAGTTGTTGGAGTGGAAAGTGTTAGTCGAAATCGGGCACCGGATGTAACATGGGTGATAGACTTGGCAGTTTTTGGGATGGAAGCTGTTAGTCCGAAATCGGGCACCGGATGAAACATGGGTGATAGACTTGGCAGTTTTTGGGATGGAAGCTGTTAGTCCGAAATCGGGCACCGGATGTAACATGGGTGATAGACTTGCAGTTTTGGGATGGAAGCTGTTAGTCCGAAATCGGGCACCGGATGAAACATGGGTGATAGACTTGGCGATTTTTGGGATGGAAGCATTAGCCGAAATCGGGCACCGGATGTAACATGGGTGATAGACTTGGCAGTTTTTGGGATGGAAGCTGTTAGTCCGAAATCGGGCACCGGATGTAACATGGGTGATAGACTTGGCAGTTTTGGGGATGGAAGCTGTTAGTCCGAAATCGGGCACCGGATGTAACATGGGTGATAGACTTGGCAGTTTTTGGGATGGAAGCTGTTAGTCCGAAATCGGGCACCGGATGTAACATGGGTGATAGACTTGGCAGTTTTTTGGATGGAAGCTGTTAGTCCGAAATCGGGCACCGGATGTAACATGGGTGATAGACTTGGCAGTTTTGGGATGGAAGCTGTTAGTCCGAAATCGGGCACGGATGTAACATGGGTGATAGACTTGGCAGTTTTTGGGATGGAAGCTGTTAGTCCGAAATCGGGCACCGGATGTAACATGGGTGATAGACTTGGCAGTTTTTGGGATGGAAGCTGTTAGTCCGAAATCGGGCACCGGATGTAACATGGGTGATAGACTTGGCAGTTTTTGGGATGGAAGCTGTTAGTCCGAAATCGGGCACCGGATGTAACATGGGTGATAGACTTGGCAGTTTTGGGGATGGAAGCTGTTAGTCCGAAATCGGGCACCGGATGTAACATGGGTGATAGACTTGGCAGTTTTTGGGATGGAAGCTGTTAGTCCGAAATCGGGCACCGGATGTAACATGGGTGATAGACTTGGCAGTTTTTGGGATGGAAGCTGTTAGTCCGAAATCGGGCACCGGATGTAACATGGGTGATAGACTTGGCAGTTTTTGGGATGGAAGCTGTTAGTCCGAAATCGGGCACCGGATGTAACATGGGTGATAGACTTGGCAGTTTTTGGGATGGAAGCTGTTAGTCCGAAATCGGGCACCGGATGTAACATGGGTGATAGACTTGGCAGTTTTTGGGATGGAAGCTGTTAGTCCGAAATCGGGCACCGGATGTAACATGGGTGATAGACTTGGCAGTTTTTGGGATGGAAGCTGTTAGTCCGAAATCGGGCACCGGATGTAACATGGGTGATAGACTTGGCAGTTTTTGGGATGGAAGCTGTTAGTCCGAAATCGGGCACCGGATGTAACATGGGTGATAGACTTGGCAGTTTTTGGGATGGAAGCTGTTAGTCCGAAATCGGGCACCGGATGTAACATGGGTGATAGACTTGGCAGTTTTTGGGATGGAAGCTGTTAGTCCGAAATCGGGCACCGGATGTAACATGGGTGATAGACTTGGCAGTTTTTGGGATGGAAGCTGTTAGTCCGAAATCGGGCACCGGATGTAACATGGGTGATAGACTTGGCAGTTTTTGGGATGGAAGCTGTTAGTCCGAAATCGGGCACCGGATGTAACATGGGTGATAGACTTGGCAGTTTTTGGGATGGAAGCTGTTAGTCCGAAATCGGGCACCGGATGTAACATGGGTGATAGACTTGGCAGTTTTTGGGATGGAAGCTGTTAGTCCGAAATCGGGCACCGGATGTAACATGGGTGATAGACTTGGCAGTTTTTGGGGTGGAAGCTGTTAGTCCGAAATCGGGCACCGGATGTAACATGGGTGATAGACTTGGCAGTTTTTGGGATGGAAGCTGTTAGTCCGAAATCGGGCACCGGATGTAACATGGGTGATAGACTTGGCAGTTTTTGGGATGGAAGCTGTTAGTCCGAAATCGGGCACCGGATGTAACATGGGTGATAGACTTGGCAGTTTTTGGGATGGAAGCTGTTAGTCCGAAATCGGGCACCGGATGTAACATGGGTGATAGACTTGGCAGTTTTTGGGATGGAAGCTGTTAGTCCGAAATCGGGCACCGGATGTAACATGGGTGATAGACTTGGCAGTTTTTGGGATGGAAGCTGTTAGTCCGAAATCGGGCACCGGATGTAACATGGGTGATAGACTTGGCAGTTTTTGGGATGGAAGCTGTTAGTCCGAAATCGGGCACCGGATGTAACATGGGTGATAGACTTGGCAGTTTTTGGGATGGAAGCTGTTAGTCCGAAATCGGGCACCGGATGTAACATGGGTGATAGACTTGGCAGTTTTTGGGATGGAAGCTGTTAGTCCGAAATCGGGCACCGGATGTAACATGGGTGATAGACTTGGCAGTTTTTGGGATGGAAGCTGTTAGTCCGAAATCGGGCACCGGATGTAACATGGGTGATAGACTTGGCAGTTTTTGGGATGGAAGCTGTTAGTCCGAAATCGGGCACCGGATGTAACATGGGTGATAGACTTGGCAGTTTTTGGGATGGAAGCTGTTAGTCCGAAATCGGGCACCGGATGTAACATGGGTGATAGACTTGGCAGTTTTTGGGATGGAAGCTGTTAGTCCGAAATCGGGCACCGGATGTAACATGGGTGATAGACTTGGCAGTTTTTGGGATGGAAGCTGTTAGTCCGAAATCGGGCACCGGATGTAACATGGGTGATAGACTTGGCAGTTTTTGGGATGGAAGCTGTTAGTCCGAAATCGGGCACCGGATGTAACATGGGTGATAGACTTGGCAGTTTTTGGGATGGAAGCTGTTAGTCCGAAATCGGGCACCGGATGTAACATGGGTGATAGACTTGGCAGTTTTTGGGATGGAAGCTGTTAGTCCGAAATCGGGCACCGGATGTAACATGGGTGATAGACTTGGCAGTTTTTGGGATGGAAGCTGTTAGTCCGAAATCGGGCACCGGATGTAACATGGGTGATAGACTTGGCAGTTTTTGGGATGGAAGCTGTTAGTCCGAAATCGGGCACCGGATGTAACATGGGTGATAGACTTGGCAGTTTTTGGGATGGAAGCTGTTAGTCCGAAATCGGGCACCGGATGTAACATGGGTGATAGACTTGGCAGTTTTTGGGATGGAAGCTGTTAGTCCGAAATCGGGCACCGGATGTAACATGGGTGATAGACTTGGCAGTTTTTGGGATGGAAGCTGTTAGTCCGAAATCGGGCACCGGATGTAACATGGGTGATAGACTTGGCAGTTTTTGGGATGGAAGCTGTTAGTCCGAAATCGGGCACCGGATGTAACATGGGTGATAGACTTGGCAGTTTTTGGGATGGAAGCTGTTAGTCCGAAATCGGGCACCGGATGTAACATGGGTGATAGACTTGGCAGTTTTTGGGATGGAAGCTGTTAGTCCGAAATCGGGCACCGGATGTAACATGGGTGATAGACTTGGCAGTTTTTGGGATGGAAGCTGTTAGTCCGAAATCGGGCACCGGATGTAACATGGGTGATAGACTTGGCAGTTTTTGGGATGGAAGCTGTTAGTCCGAAATCGGGCACCGGATGTAACATGGGTGATAGACTTGGCAGTTTTTGGGATGGAAGCTGTTAGTCCGAAATCGGGCACCGGATGTAACATGGGTGATAGACTTGGCAGTTTTTGGGATGGAAGCTGTTAGTCCGAAATCGGGCACCGGATGTAACATGGGTGATAGACTTGGCAGTTTTTGGGATGGAAGCTGTTAGTCCGAAATCGGGCACCGGATGTAACATGGGTGATAGACTTGGCAGTTTTTGGGATGGAAGCTGTTAGTCCGAAATCGGGCACCGGATGTAACATGGGTGATAGACTTGGCAGTTTTTGGGATGGAAGCTGTTAGTCCGAAATCGGGCACCGGATGTAACATGGGTGATAGACTTGGCAGTTTTTGGGATGGAAGCTGTTAGTCCGAAATCGGGCACCGGATGTAACATGGGTGATAGACTTGGCAGTTTTTGGGATGGAAGCTGTTAGTCCGAAATCGGGCACCGGATGTAACATGGGTGATAGACTTGGCAGTTTTTGGGATGGAAGCTGTTAGTCCGAAATCGGGCACCGGATGTAACATGGGTGATAGACTTGGCAGTTTTTGGGATGGAAGCTGTTAGTCCGAAATCGGGCACCGGATGTAACATGGGTGATAGACTTGGCAGTTTTTGGGATGGAAGCTGTTAGTCCGAAATCGGGCACCGGATGTAACATGGGTGATAGACTTGGCAGTTTTTGGGATGGAAGCTGTTAGTCCGAAATCGGGCACCGGATGTAACATGGGTGATAGACTTGGCAGTTTTTGGGATGGAAGCTGTTAGTCCGAAATCGGGCACCGGATGTAACATGGGTGATAGACTTGGCAGTTTTTGGGATGGAAGCTGTTAGTCCGAAATCGGGCACCGGATGTAACATGGGTGATAGACTTGGCAGTTTTTGGGATGGAAGCTGTTAGTCCGAAATCGGGCACCGGATGTAACATGGGTGATAGACTTGGCAGTTTTTGGGATGGAAGCTGTTAGTCCGAAATCGGGCACCGGATGTAACATGGGTGATAGACTTGGCAGTTTTTGGGATGGAAGCTGTTAGTCCGAAATCGGGCACCGGATGTAACATGGGTGATAGACTTGGCAGTTTTTGGGATGGAAGCTGTTAGTCCGAAATCGGGCACCGGATGTAACATGGGTGATAGACTTGGCAGTTTTTGGGATGGAAGCTGTTAGTCCGAAATCGGGCACCGGATGTAACATGGGTGATAGACTTGGCAGTTTTTGGGATGGAAGCTGTTAGTCCGAAATCGGGCACCGGATGTAACATGGGTGATAGACTTGGCAGTTTTTGGGATGGAAGCTGTTAGTCCGAAATCGGGCACCGGATGTAACATGGGTGATAGACTTGGCAGTTTTTGGGATGGAAGCTGTTAGTCCGAAATCGGGCACCGGATGTAACATGGGTGATAGACTTGGCAGTTTTTGGGATGGAAGCTGTTAGTCCGAAATCGGGCACCGGATGTAACATGGGTGATAGACTTGGCAGTTTTTGGGATGGAAGCTGTTAGTCCGAAATCGGGCACCGGATGTAACATGGGTGATAGACTTGGCAGTTTTTGGGATGGAAGCTGTTAGTCCGAAATCGGGCACCGGATGTAACATGGGTGATAGACTTGGCAGTTTTTGGGATGGAAGCTGTTAGTCCGAAATCGGGCACCGGATGTAACATGGGTGATAGACTTGGCAGTTTTTGGGATGGAAGCTGTTAGTCCGAAATCGGGCACCGGATGTAACATGGGTGATAGACTTGGCAGTTTTTGGGATGGAAGCTGTTAGTCCGAAATCGGGCACCGGATGTAACATGGGTGATAGACTTGGCAGTTTTTGGGATGGAAGCTGTTAGTCCGAAATCGGGCACCGGATGTAACATGGGTGATAGACTTGGCAGTTTTTGGGATGGAAGCTGTTAGTCCGAAATCGGGCACCGGATGTAACATGGGTGATAGACTTGGCAGTTTTTGGGATGGAAGCTGTTAGTCCGAAATCGGGCACCGGATGTAACATGGGTGATAGACTTGGCAGTTTTTGGGATGGAAGCTGTTAGTCCGAAATCGGGCACCGGATGTAACATGGGTGATAGACTTGGCAGTTTTTGGGATGGAAGCTGTTAGTCCGAAATCGGGCACCGGATGTAACATGGGTGATAGACTTGGCAGTTTTTGGGATGGAAGCTGTTAGTCCGAAATCGGGCACCGGATGTAACATGGGTGATAGACTTGGCAGTTTTTGGGATGGAAGCTGTTAGTCCGAAATCGGGCACCGGATGTAACATGGGTGATAGACTTGGCAGTTTTTGGGATGGAAGCTGTTAGTCCGAAATCGGGCACCGGATGTAACATGGGTGATAGACTTGGCAGTTTTTGGGATGGAAGCTGTTAGTCCGAAATCGGGCACCGGATGTAACATGGGTGATAGACTTGGCAGTTTTTGGGATGGAAGCTGTTAGTCCGAAATCGGGCACCGGATGTAACATGGGTGATAGACTTGGCAGTTTTTGGGATGGAAGCTGTTAGTCCGAAATCGGGCACCGGATGTAACATGGGTGATAGACTTGGCAGTTTTTGGGATGGAAGCTGTTAGTCCGAAATCGGGCACCGGATGTAACATGGGTGATAGACTTGGCAGTTTTTGGGATGGAAGCTGTTAGTCCGAAATCGGGCACCGGATGTAACATGGGTGATAGACTTGGCAGTTTTTGGGATGGAAGCTGTTAGTCCGAAATCGGGCACCGGATGTAACATGGGTGATAGACTTGGCAGTTTTTGGGATGGAAGCTGTTAGTCCGAAATCGGGCACCGGATGTAACATGGGTGATAGACTTGGCAGTTTTTGGGATGGAAGCTGTTAGTCCGAAATCGGGCACCGGATGTAACATGGGTGATAGACTTGGCAGTTTTTGGGATGGAAGCTGTTAGTCCGAAATCGGGCACCGGATGTAACATGGGTGATAGACTTGGCAGTTTTTGGGATGGAAGCTGTTAGTCCGAAATCGGGCACCGGATGTAACATGGGTGATAGACTTGGCAGTTTTTGGGATGGAAGCTGTTAGTCCGAAATCGGGCACCGGATGTAACATGGGTGATAGACTTGGCAGTTTTTGGGATGGAAGCTGTTAGTCCGAAATCGGGCACCGGATGTAACATGGGTGATAGACTTGGCAGTTTTTGGGATGGAAGCTGTTAGTCCGAAATCGGGCACCGGATGTAACATGGGTGATAGACTTGGCAGTTTTTGGGATGGAAGCTGTTAGTCCGAAATCGGGCACCGGATGTAACATGGGTGATAGACTTGGCAGTTTTTGGGATGGAAGCTGTTAGTCCGAAATCGGGCACCGGATGTAACATGGGTGATAGACTTGGCAGTTTTTGGGATGGAAGCTGTTAGTCCGAAATCGGGCACCGGATGTAACATGGGTGATAGACTTGGCAGTTTTTGGGATGGAAGCTGTTAGTCCGAAATCGGGCACCGGATGTAACATGGGTGATAGACTTGGCAGTTTTTGGGATGGAAGCTGTTAGTCCGAAATCGGGCACCGGATGTAACATGGGTGATAGACTTGGCAGTTTTTGGGATGGAAGCTGTTAGTCCGAAATCGGGCACCGGATGTAACATGGGTGATAGACTTGGCAGTTTTTGGGATGGAAGCTGTTAGTCCGAAATCGGGCACCGGATGTAACATGGGTGATAGACTTGGCAGTTTTTGGGATGGAAGCTGTTAGTCCGAAATCGGGCACCGGATGTAACATGGGTGATAGACTTGGCAGTTTTTGGGATGGAAGCTGTTAGTCCGAAATCGGGCACCGGATGTAACATGGGTGATAGACTTGGCAGTTTTTGGGATGGAAGCTGTTAGTCCGAAATCGGGCACCGGATGTAACATGGGTGATAGACTTGGCAGTTTTTGGGATGGAAGCTGTTAGTCCGAAATCGGGCACCGGATGTAACATGGGTGATAGACTTGGCAGTTTTTGGGATGGAAGCTGTTAGTCCGAAATCGGGCACCGGATGTAACATGGGTGATAGACTTGGCAGTTTTTGGGATGGAAGCTGTTAGTCCGAAATCGGGCACCGGATGTAACATGGGTGATAGACTTGGCAGTTTTTGGGATGGAAGCTGTTAGTCCGAAATCGGGCACCGGATGTAACATGGGTGATAGACTTGGCAGTTTTTGGGATGGAAGCTGTTAGTCCGAAATCGGGCACCGGATGTAACATGGGTGATAGACTTGGCAGTTTTTGGGATGGAAGCTGTTAGTCCGAAATCGGGCACCGGATGTAACATGGGTGATAGACTTGGCAGTTTTTGGGATGGAAGCTGTTAGTCCGAAATCGGGCACCGGATGTAACATGGGTGATAGACTTGGCAGTTTTTGGGATGGAAGCTGTTAGTCCGAAATCGGGCACCGGATGTAACATGGGTGATAGACTTGGCAGTTTTTGGGATGGAAGCTGTTAGTCCGAAATCGGGCACCGGATGTAACATGGGTGATAGACTTGGCAGTTTTTGGGATGGAAGCTGTTAGTCCGAAATCGGGCACCGGATGTAACATGGGTGATAGACTTGGCAGTTTTTGGGATGGAAGCTGTTAGTCCGAAATCGGGCACCGGATGTAACATGGGTGATAGACTTGGCAGTTTTTGGGATGGAAGCTGTTAGTCCGAAATCGGGCACCGGATGTAACATGGGTGATAGACTTGGCAGTTTTTGGGATGGAAGCTGTTAGTCCGAAATCGGGCACCGGATGTAACATGGGTGATAGACTTGGCAGTTTTTGGGATGGAAGCTGTTAGTCCGAAATCGGGCACCGGATGTAACATGGGTGATAGACTTGGCAGTTTTTGGGATGGAAGCTGTTAGTCCGAAATCGGGCACCGGATGTAACATGGGTGATAGACTTGGCAGTTTTTGGGATGGAAGCTGTTAGTCCGAAATCGGGCACCGGATGTAACATGGGTGATAGACTTGGCAGTTTTTGGGATGGAAGCTGTTAGTCCGAAATCGGGCACCGGATGTAACATGGGTGATAGACTTGGCAGTTTTTGGGATGGAAGCTGTTAGTCCGAAATCGGGCACCGGATGTAACATGGGTGATAGACTTGGCAGTTTTTGGGATGGAAGCTGTTAGTCCGAAATCGGGCACCGGATGTAACATGGGTGATAGACTTGGCAGTTTTTGGGATGGAAGCTGTTAGTCCGAAATCGGGCACCGGATGTAACATGGGTGATAGACTTGGCAGTTTTTGGGATGGAAGCTGTTAGTCCGAAATCGGGCACCGGATGTAACATGGGTGATAGACTTGGCAGTTTTTGGGATGGAAGCTGTTAGTCCGAAATCGGGCACCGGATGTAACATGGGTGATAGACTTGGCAGTTTTTGGGATGGAAGCTGTTAGTCCGAAATCGGGCACCGGATGTAACATGGGTGATAGACTTGGCAGTTTTTGGGATGGAAGCTGTTAGTCCGAAATCGGGCACCGGATGTAACATGGGTGATAGACTTGGCAGTTTTTGGGATGGAAGCTGTTAGTCCGAAATCGGGCACCGGATGTAACATGGGTGATAGACTTGGCAGTTTTTGGGATGGAAGCTGTTAGTCCGAAATCGGGCACCGGATGTAACATGGGTGATAGACTTGGCAGTTTTTGGGATGGAAGCTGTTAGTCCGAAATCGGGCACCGGATGTAACATGGGTGATAGACTTGGCAGTTTTTGGGATGGAAGCTGTTAGTCCGAAATCGGGCACCGGATGTAACATGGGTGATAGACTTGGCAGTTTTTGGGATGGAAGCTGTTAGTCCGAAATCGGGCACCGGATGTAACATGGGTGATAGACTTGGCAGTTTTTGGGATGGAAGCTGTTAGTCCGAAATCGGGCACCGGATGTAACATGGGTGATAGACTTGGCAGTTTTTGGGATGGAAGCTGTTAGTCCGAAATCGGGCACCGGATGTAACATGGGTGATAGACTTGGCAGTTTTTGGGATGGAAGCTGTTAGTCCGAAATCGGGCACCGGATGTAACATGGGTGATAGACTTGGCAGTTTTTGGGATGGAAGCTGTTAGTCCGAAATCGGGCACCGGATGTAACATGGGTGATAGACTTGGCAGTTTTTGGGATGGAAGCTGTTAGTCCGAAATCGGGCACCGGATGTAACATGGGTGATAGACTTGGCAGTTTTTGGGATGGAAGCTGTTAGTCCGAAATCGGGCACCGGATGTAACATGGGTGATAGACTTGGCAGTTTTTGGGATGGAAGCTGTTAGTCCGAAATCGGGCACCGGATGTAACATGGGTGATAGACTTGGCAGTTTTTGGGATGGAAGCTGTTAGTCCGAAATCGGGCACCGGATGTAACATGGGTGATAGACTTGGCAGTTTTTGGGATGGAAGCTGTTAGTCCGAAATCGGGCACCGGATGTAACATGGGTGATAGACTTGGCAGTTTTTGGGATGGAAGCTGTTAGTCCGAAATCGGGCACCGGATGTAACATGGGTGATAGACTTGGCAGTTTTTGGGATGGAAGCTGTTAGTCCGAAATCGGGCACCGGATGTAACATGGGTGATAGACTTGGCAGTTTTTGGGATGGAAGCTGTTAGTCCGAAATCGGGCACCGGATGTAACATGGGTGATAGACTTGGCAGTTTTTGGGATGGAAGCTGTTAGTCCGAAATCGGGCACCGGATGTAACATGGGTGATAGACTTGGCAGTTTTTGGGATGGAAGCTGTTAGTCCGAAATCGGGCACCGGATGTAACATGGGTGATAGACTTGGCAGTTTTTGGGATGGAAGCTGTTAGTCCGAAATCGGGCACCGGATGTAACATGGGTGATAGACTTGGCAGTTTTTGGGATGGAAGCTGTTAGTCCGAAATCGGGCACCGGATGTAACATGGGTGATAGACTTGGCAGTTTTTGGGATGGAAGCTGTTAGTCCGAAATCGGGCACCGGATGTAACATGGGTGATAGACTTGGCAGTTTTTGGGATGGAAGCTGTTAGTCCGAAATCGGGCACCGGATGTAACATGGGTGATAGACTTGGCAGTTTTTGGGATGGAAGCTGTTAGTCCGAAATCGGGCACCGGATGTAACATGGGTGATAGACTTGGCAGTTTTTGGGATGGAAGCTGTTAGTCCGAAATCGGGCACCGGATGTAACATGGGTGATAGACTTGGCAGTTTTTGGGATGGAAGCTGTTAGTCCGAAATCGGGCACCGGATGTAACATGGGTGATAGACTTGGCAGTTTTTGGGATGGAAGCTGTTAGTCCGAAATCGGGCACCGGATGTAACATGGGTGATAGACTTGGCAGTTTTTGGGATGGAAGCTGTTAGTCCGAAATCGGGCACCGGATGTAACATGGGTGATAGACTTGGCAGTTTTTGGGATGGAAGCTGTTAGTCCGAAATCGGGCACCGGATGTAACATGGGTGATAGACTTGGCAGTTTTTGGGATGGAAGCTGTTAGTCCGAAATCGGGCACCGGATGTAACATGGGTGATAGACTTGGCAGTTTTTGGGATGGAAGCTGTTAGTCCGAAATCGGGCACCGGATGTAACATGGGTGATAGACTTGGCAGTTTTTGGGATGGAAGCTGTTAGTCCGAAATCGGGCACCGGATGTAACATGGGTGATAGACTTGGCAGTTTTTGGGATGGAAGCTGTTAGTCCGAAATCGGGCACCGGATGTAACATGGGTGATAGACTTGGCAGTTTTTGGGATGGAAGCTGTTAGTCCGAAATCGGGCACCGGATGTAACATGGGTGATAGACTTGGCAGTTTTTGGGATGGAAGCTGTTAGTCCGAAATCGGGCACCGGATGTAACATGGGTGATAGACTTGGCAGTTTTTGGGATGGAAGCTGTTAGTCCGAAATCGGGCACCGGATGTAACATGGGTGATAGACTTGGCAGTTTTTGGGATGGAAGCTGTTAGTCCGAAATCGGGCACCGGATGTAACATGGGTGATAGACTTGGCAGTTTTTGGGATGGAAGCTGTTAGTCCGAAATCGGGCACCGGATGTAACATGGGTGATAGACTTGGCAGTTTTTGGGATGGAAGCTGTTAGGCCGAAATCGGGCACCGGATGTAACATGGGTGATAGACTTGGCAGTTTTTGGGATGGAAGCTATTAGTCCGAAATCGGGCACCGGATGTAACATGGGTGATAGACTTGGCAGTTTTTGGGATGGAAGCTATTAGTCCGAAATCGGGCACCGGATGTAACATGGGTGATAGACTTGGCAGTTTTTGGGATGGAAGCTGTTAGTCCGAAATCGGGCACCGGATGTAACATGGGTGATAGACTTGGCAGTTTTTGGGATGGAAGCTGTTAGTCCGAAATCGGGCACCGGATGTAACATGGGTGATAGACTTGGCAGTTTTTGGGATGGAAGCTATTAGTCCGAAATCGGGCACCGGATGTAACATGGGTGATAGACTTGGCAGTTTTTGGGATGGAAGCTATTAGTCCGAAATCGGGCACCGGATGTAACATGGGTGATAGACTTGGCAGTTTTTGGGATGGAAGCTATTAGTCCGAAATCGGGCACCGGATGTAACATGGGTGATAGACTTGGCAGTTTTTGGGATGGAAGCTATTAGGCCGAAATCGGGCACCGGATGTAACATGGGTGATAGACTTGGCAGTTTTTGGGATGGAAGCTATTAGGCCGAAATCGGGCACCGGATGTAACATGGGTGATAGACTTGGCAGTTTTTGGGATGGAAGCTATTAGGCCGAAATCGGGCACCGGATGTAACATGGGTGATAGACTTGGCAGTTTTTGGGATGGAAGCTATTAGGCCGAAATCGGGCACCGGATGTAACATGGGTGATAGACTTGGCAGTTTTTGGGATGGAAGCTATTAGGCCGAAATCGGGCACCGGATGTAACATGGGTGATAGACTTGGCAGTTTTTGGGATGGAAGCTATTAGGCCGAAATCGGGCACCGGATGTAACATGGGTGATAGACTTGGCAGTTTTTGGGATGGAAGCTATTAGGCCGAAATCGGGCACCGGATGTAACATGGGTGATAGACTTGGCAGTTTTTGGGATGGAAGCTATTAGGCCGAAATCGGGCACCGGATGTAACATGGGTGATAGACTTGGCAGTTTTTGGGATGGAAGCTATTAGGCCGAAATCGGGCACCGGATGTAACATGGGTGATAGACTTGGCAGTTTTTGGGATGGAAGCTATTAGGCCGAAATCGGGCACCGGATGTAACATGGGTGATAGACTTGGCAGTTTTTGGGATGGAAGCTATTAGGCCGAAATCGGGCACCGGATGTAACATGGGTGATAGACTTGGCAGTTTTTGGGATGGAAGCTATTAGGCCGAAATCGGGCACCGGATGTAACATGGGTGATAGACTTGGCAGTTTTTGGGATGGAAGCTATTAGGCCGAAATCGGGCACCGGATGTAACATGGGTGATAGACTTGGCAGTTTTTGGGATGGAAGCTATTAGGCCGAAATCGGGCACCGGATGTAACATGGGTGATAGACTTGGCAGTTTTTGGGATGGAAGCTATTAGGCCGAAATCGGGCACCGGATGTAACATGGGTGATAGACTTGGCAGTTTTTGGGATGGAAGCTATTAGGCCGAAATCGGGCACCGGATGTAACATGGGTGATAGACTTGGCAGTTTTTGGGATGGAAGCTATTAGGCCGAAATCGGGCACCGGATGTAACATGGGTGATAGACTTGGCAGTTTTTGGGATGGAAGCTATTAGGCCGAAATCGGGCACCGGATGTAACATGGGTGATAGACTTGGCAGTTTTTGGGATGGAAGCTATTAGGCCGAAATCGGGCACCGGATGTAACATGGGTGATAGACTTGGCAGTTTTTGGGATGGAAGCTATTAGGCCGAAATCGGGCACCGGATGTAACATGGGTGATAGACTTGGCAGTTTTTGGGATGGAAGCTATTAGGCCGAAATCGGGCACCGGATGTAACATGGGTGATAGACTTGGCAGTTTTTGGGATGGAAGCTATTAGGCCGAAATCGGGCACCGGATGTAACATGGGTGATAGACTTGGCAGTTTTTGGGATGGAAGCTATTAGGCCGAAATCGGGCACCGGATGTAACATGGGTGATAGACTTGGCAGTTTTTGGGATGGAAGCTATTAGGCCGAAATCGGGCACCGGATGTAACATGGGTGATAGACTTGGCAGTTTTTGGGATGGAAGCTATTAGGCCGAAATCGGGCACCGGATGTAACATGGGTGATAGACTTGGCAGTTTTTGGGATGGAAGCTATTAGGCCGAAATCGGGCACCGGATGTAACATGGGTGATAGACTTGGCAGTTTTTGGGATGGAAGCTATTAGGCCGAAATCGGGCACCGGATGTAACATGGGTGATAGACTTGGCAGTTTTTGGGATGGAAGCTATTAGGCCGAAATCGGGCACCGGATGTAACATGGGTGATAGACTTGGCAGTTTTTGGGATGGAAGCTATTAGGCCGAAATCGGGCACCGGATGTAACATGGGTGATAGACTTGGCAGTTTTTGGGATGGAAGCTATTAGGCCGAAATCGGGCACCGGATGTAACATGGGTGATAGACTTGGCAGTTTTTGGGATGGAAGCTATTAGGCCGAAATCGGGCACCGGATGTAACATGGGTGATAGACTTGGCAGTTTTTGGGATGGAAGCTATTAGGCCGAAATCGGGCACCGGATGTAACATGGGTGATAGACTTGGCAGTTTTTGGGATGGAAGCTATTAGGCCGAAATCGGGCACCGGATGTAACATGGGTGATAGACTTGGCAGTTTTTGGGATGGAAGCTATTAGGCCGAAATCGGGCACCGGATGTAACATGGGTGATAGACTTGGCAGTTTTTGGGATGGAAGCTATTAGGCCGAAATCGGGCACCGGATGTAACATGGGTGATAGACTTGGCAGTTTTTGGGATGGAAGCTATTAGGCCGAAATCGGGCACCGGATGTAACATGGGTGATAGACTTGGCAGTTTTTGGGATGGAAGCTATTAGGCCGAAATCGGGCACCGGATGTAACATGGGTGATAGACTTGGCAGTTTTTGGGATGGAAGCTATTAGGCCGAAATCGGGCACCGGATGTAACATGGGTGATAGACTTGGCAGTTTTTGGGATGGAAGCTATTAGGCCGAAATCGGGCACCGGATGTAACATGGGTGATAGACTTGGCAGTTTTTGGGATGGAAGCTATTAGGCCGAAATCGGGCACCGGATGTAACATGGGTGATAGACTTGGCAGTTTTTGGGATGGAAGCTATTAGGCCGAAATCGGGCACCGGATGTAACATGGGTGATAGACTTGGCAGTTTTTGGGATGGAAGCTATTAGGCCGAAATCGGGCACCGGATGTAACATGGGTGATAGACTTGGCAGTTTTTGGGATGGAAGCTATTAGGCCGAAATCGGGCACCGGATGTAACATGGGTGATAGACTTGGCAGTTTTTGGGATGGAAGCTATTAGGCCGAAATCGGGCACCGGATGTAACATGGGTGATAGACTTGGCAGTTTTTGGGATGGAAGCTATTAGGCCGAAATCGGGCACCGGATGTAACATGGGTGATAGACTTGGCAGTTTTTGGGATGGAAGCTATTAGGCCGAAATCGGGCACCGGATGTAACATGGGTGATAGACTTGGCAGTTTTTGGGATGGAAGCTATTAGGCCGAAATCGGGCACCGGATGTAACATGGGTGATAGACTTGGCAGTTTTTGGGATGGAAGCTATTAGGCCGAAATCGGGCACCGGATGTAACATGGGTGATAGACTTGGCAGTTTTTGGGATGGAAGCTATTAGGCCGAAATCGGGCACCGGATGTAACATGGGTGATAGACTTGGCAGTTTTTGGGATGGAAGCTATTAGGCCGAAATCGGGCACCGGATGTAACATGGGTGATAGACTTGGCAGTTTTTGGGATGGAAGCTATTAGGCCGAAATCGGGCACCGGATGTAACATGGGTGATAGACTTGGCAGTTTTTGGGATGGAAGCTATTAGGCCGAAATCGGGCACCGGATGTAACATGGGTGATAGACTTGGCAGTTTTTGGGATGGAAGCTATTAGGCCGAAATCGGGCACCGGATGTAACATGGGTGATAGACTTGGCAGTTTTTGGGATGGAAGCTATTAGGCCGAAATCGGGCACCGGATGTAACATGGGTGATAGACTTGGCAGTTTTTGGGATGGAAGCTATTAGGCCGAAATCGGGCACCGGATGTAACATGGGTGATAGACTTGGCAGTTTTTGGGATGGAAGCTATTAGGCCGAAATCGGGCACCGGATGTAACATGGGTGATAGACTTGGCAGTTTTTGGGATGGAAGCTATTAGGCCGAAATCGGGCACCGGATGTAACATGGGTGATAGACTTGGCAGTTTTTGGGATGGAAGCTATTAGGCCGAAATCGGGCACCGGATGTAACATGGGTGATAGACTTGGCAGTTTTTGGGATGGAAGCTATTAGGCCGAAATCGGGCACCGGATGTAACATGGGTGATAGACTTGGCAGTTTTTGGGATGGAAGCTATTAGGCCGAAATCGGGCACCGGATGTAACATGGGTGATAGACTTGGCAGTTTTTGGGATGGAAGCTATTAGGCCGAAATCGGGCACCGGATGTAACATGGGTGATAGACTTGGCAGTTTTTGGGATGGAAGCTATTAGGCCGAAATCGGGCACCGGATGTAACATGGGTGATAGACTTGGCAGTTTTTGGGATGGAAGCTATTAGGCCGAAATCGGGCACCGGATGTAACATGGGTGATAGACTTGGCAGTTTTTGGGATGGAAGCTATTAGGCCGAAATCGGGCACCGGATGTAACATGGGTGATAGACTTGGCAGTTTTTGGGATGGAAGCTATTAGGCCGAAATCGGGCACCGGATGTAACATGGGTGATAGACTTGGCAGTTTTTGGGATGGAAGCTATTAGGCCGAAATCGGGCACCGGATGTAACATGGGTGATAGACTTGGCAGTTTTTGGGATGGAAGCTATTAGGCCGAAATCGGGCACCGGATGTAACATGGGTGATAGACTTGGCAGTTTTTGGGATGGAAGCTATTAGGCCGAAATCGGGCACCGGATGTAACATGGGTGATAGACTTGGCAGTTTTTGGGATGGAAGCTATTAGGCCGAAATCGGGCACCGGATGTAACATGGGTGATAGACTTGGCAGTTTTTGGGATGGAAGCTATTAGGCCGAAATCGGGCACCGGATGTAACATGGGTGATAGACTTGGCAGTTTTTGGGATGGAAGCTATTAGGCCGAAATCGGGCACCGGATGTAACATGGGTGATAGACTTGGCAGTTTTTGGGATGGAAGCTATTAGGCCGAAATCGGGCACCGGATGTAACATGGGTGATAGACTTGGCAGTTTTTGGGATGGAAGCTATTAGGCCGAAATCGGGCACCGGATGTAACATGGGTGATAGACTTGGCAGTTTTTGGGATGGAAGCTATTAGGCCGAAATCGGGCACCGGATGTAACATGGGTGATAGACTTGGCAGTTTTTGGGATGGAAGCTATTAGGCCGAAATCGGGCACCGGATGTAACATGGGTGATAGACTTGGCAGTTTTTGGGATGGAAGCTATTAGGCCGAAATCGGGCACCGGATGTAACATGGGTGATAGACTTGGCAGTTTTTGGGATGGAAGCTATTAGGCCGAAATCGGGCACCGGATGTAACATGGGTGATAGACTTGGCAGTTTTTGGGATGGAAGCTATTAGGCCGAAATCGGGCACCGGATGTAACATGGGTGATAGACTTGGCAGTTTTTGGGATGGAAGCTATTAGGCCGAAATCGGGCACCGGATGTAACATGGGTGATAGACTTGGCAGTTTTTGGGATGGAAGCTATTAGGCCGAAATCGGGCACCGGATGTAACATGGGTGATAGACTTGGCAGTTTTTGGGATGGAAGCTATTAGGCCGAAATCGGGCACCGGATGTAACATGGGTGATAGACTTGGCAGTTTTTGGGATGGAAGCTATTAGGCCGAAATCGGGCACCGGATGTAACATGGGTGATAGACTTGGCAGTTTTTGGGATGGAAGCTATTAGGCCGAAATCGGGCACCGGATGTAACATGGGTGATAGACTTGGCAGTTTTTGGGATGGAAGCTATTAGGCCGAAATCGGGCACCGGATGTAACATGGGTGATAGACTTGGCAGTTTTTGGGATGGAAGCTATTAGGCCGAAATCGGGCACCGGATGTAACATGGGTGATAGACTTGGCAGTTTTTGGGATGGAAGCTATTAGGCCGAAATCGGGCACCGGATGTAACATGGGTGATAGACTTGGCAGTTTTTGGGATGGAAGCTATTAGGCCGAAATCGGGCACCGGATGTAACATGGGTGATAGACTTGGCAGTTTTTGGGATGGAAGCTATTAGGCCGAAATCGGGCACCGGATGTAACATGGGTGATAGACTTGGCAGTTTTTGGGATGGAAGCTATTAGGCCGAAATCGGGCACCGGATGTAACATGGGTGATAGACTTGGCAGTTTTTGGGATGGAAGCTATTAGGCCGAAATCGGGCACCGGATGTAACATGGGTGATAGACTTGGCAGTTTTTGGGATGGAAGCTATTAGGCCGAAATCGGGCACCGGATGTAACATGGGTGATAGACTTGGCAGTTTTTGGGATGGAAGCTATTAGGCCGAAATCGGGCACCGGATGTAACATGGGTGATAGACTTGGCAGTTTTTGGGATGGAAGCTATTAGGCCGAAATCGGGCACCGGATGTAACATGGGTGATAGACTTGGCAGTTTTTGGGATGGAAGCTATTAGGCCGAAATCGGGCACCGGATGTAACATGGGTGATAGACTTGGCAGTTTTTGGGATGGAAGCTATTAGGCCGAAATCGGGCACCGGATGTAACATGGGTGATAGACTTGGCAGTTTTTGGGATGGAAGCTATTAGGCCGAAATCGGGCACCGGATGTAACATGGGTGATAGACTTGGCAGTTTTTGGGATGGAAGCTATTAGGCCGAAATCGGGCACCGGATGTAACATGGGTGATAGACTTGGCAGTTTTTGGGATGGAAGCTATTAGGCCGAAATCGGGCACCGGATGTAACATGGGTGATAGACTTGGCAGTTTTTGGGATGGAAGCTATTAGGCCGAAATCGGGCACCGGATGTAACATGGGTGATAGACTTGGCAGTTTTTGGGATGGAAGCTATTAGGCCGAAATCGGGCACCGGATGTAACATGGGTGATAGACTTGGCAGTTTTTGGGATGGAAGCTATTAGGCCGAAATCGGGCACCGGATGTAACATGGGTGATAGACTTGGCAGTTTTTGGGATGGAAGCTATTAGGCCGAAATCGGGCACCGGATGTAACATGGGTGATAGACTTGGCAGTTTTTGGGATGGAAGCTATTAGGCCGAAATCGGGCACCGGATGTAACATGGGTGATAGACTTGGCAGTTTTTGGGATGGAAGCTATTAGGCCGAAATCGGGCACCGGATGTAACATGGGTGATAGACTTGGCAGTTTTTGGGATGGAAGCTATTAGGCCGAAATCGGGCACCGGATGTAACATGGGTGATAGACTTGGCAGTTTTTGGGATGGAAGCTATTAGGCCGAAATCGGGCACCGGATGTAACATGGGTGATAGACTTGGCAGTTTTTGGGATGGAAGCTATTAGGCCGAAATCGGGCACCGGATGTAACATGGGTGATAGACTTGGCAGTTTTTGGGATGGAAGCTATTAGGCCGAAATCGGGCACCGGATGTAACATGGGTGATAGACTTGGCAGTTTTTGGGATGGAAGCTATTAGGCCGAAATCGGGCACCGGATGTAACATGGGTGATAGACTTGGCAGTTTTTGGGATGGAAGCTATTAGGCCGAAATCGGGCACCGGATGTAACATGGGTGATAGACTTGGCAGTTTTTGGGATGGAAGCTATTAGGCCGAAATCGGGCACCGGATGTAACATGGGTGATAGACTTGGCAGTTTTTGGGATGGAAGCTATTAGGCCGAAATCGGGCACCGGATGTAACATGGGTGATAGACTTGGCAGTTTTTGGGATGGAAGCTATTAGGCCGAAATCGGGCACCGGATGTAACATGGGTGATAGACTTGGCAGTTTTTGGGATGGAAGCTATTAGGCCGAAATCGGGCACCGGATGTAACATGGGTGATAGACTTGGCAGTTTTTGGGATGGAAGCTATTAGGCCGAAATCGGGCACCGGATGTAACATGGGTGATAGACTTGGCAGTTTTTGGGATGGAAGCTATTAGGCCGAAATCGGGCACCGGATGTAACATGGGTGATAGACTTGGCAGTTTTTGGGATGGAAGCTATTAGGCCGAAATCGGGCACCGGATGTAACATGGGTGATAGACTTGGCAGTTTTTGGGATGGAAGCTATTAGGCCGAAATCGGGCACCGGATGTAACATGGGTGATAGACTTGGCAGTTTTTGGGATGGAAGCTATTAGGCCGAAATCGGGCACCGGATGTAACATGGGTGATAGACTTGGCAGTTTTTGGGATGGAAGCTATTAGGCCGAAATCGGGCACCGGATGTAACATGGGTGATAGACTTGGCAGTTTTTGGGATGGAAGCTATTAGGCCGAAATCGGGCACCGGATGTAACATGGGTGATAGACTTGGCAGTTTTTGGGATGGAAGCTATTAGGCCGAAATCGGGCACCGGATGTAACATGGGTGATAGACTTGGCAGTTTTTGGGATGGAAGCTATTAGGCCGAAATCGGGCACCGGATGTAACATGGGTGATAGACTTGGCAGTTTTTGGGATGGAAGCTATTAGGCCGAAATCGGGCACCGGATGTAACATGGGTGATAGACTTGGCAGTTTTTGGGATGGAAGCTATTAGGCCGAAATCGGGCACCGGATGTAACATGGGTGATAGACTTGGCAGTTTTTGGGATGGAAGCTATTAGGCCGAAATCGGGCACCGGATGTAACATGGGTGATAGACTTGGCAGTTTTTGGGATGGAAGCTATTAGGCCGAAATCGGGCACCGGATGTAACATGGGTGATAGACTTGGCAGTTTTTGGGATGGAAGCTATTAGGCCGAAATCGGGCACCGGATGTAACATGGGTGATAGACTTGGCAGTTTTTGGGATGGAAGCTATTAGGCCGAAATCGGGCACCGGATGTAACATGGGTGATAGACTTGGCAGTTTTTGGGATGGAAGCTATTAGGCCGAAATCGGGCACCGGATGTAACATGGGTGATAGACTTGGCAGTTTTTGGGATGGAAGCTATTAGGCCGAAATCGGGCACCGGATGTAACATGGGTGATAGACTTGGCAGTTTTTGGGATGGAAGCTATTAGGCCGAAATCGGGCACCGGATGTAACATGGGTGATAGACTTGGCAGTTTTTGGGATGGAAGCTATTAGGCCGAAATCGGGCACCGGATGTAACATGGGTGATAGACTTGGCAGTTTTTGGGATGGAAGCTATTAGGCCGAAATCGGGCACCGGATGTAACATGGGTGATAGACTTGGCAGTTTTTGGGATGGAAGCTATTAGGCCGAAATCGGGCACCGGATGTAACATGGGTGATAGACTTGGCAGTTTTTGGGATGGAAGCTATTAGGCCGAAATCGGGCACCGGATGTAACATGGGTGATAGACTTGGCAGTTTTTGGGATGGAAGCTATTAGGCCGAAATCGGGCACCGGATGTAACATGGGTGATAGACTTGGCAGTTTTTGGGATGGAAGCTATTAGGCCGAAATCGGGCACCGGATGTAACATGGGTGATAGACTTGGCAGTTTTTGGGATGGAAGCTATTAGGCCGAAATCGGGCACCGGATGTAACATGGGTGATAGACTTGGCAGTTTTTGGGATGGAAGCTATTAGGCCGAAATCGGGCACCGGATGTAACATGGGTGATAGACTTGGCAGTTTTTGGGATGGAAGCTATTAGGCCGAAATCGGGCACCGGATGTAACATGGGTGATAGACTTGGCAGTTTTTGGGATGGAAGCTATTAGGCCGAAATCGGGCACCGGATGTAACATGGGTGATAGACTTGGCAGTTTTTGGGATGGAAGCTATTAGGCCGAAATCGGGCACCGGATGTAACATGGGTGATAGACTTGGCAGTTTTTGGGATGGAAGCTATTAGGCCGAAATCGGGCACCGGATGTAACATGGGTGATAGACTTGGCAGTTTTTGGGATGGAAGCTATTAGGCCGAAATCGGGCACCGGATGTAACATGGGTGATAGACTTGGCAGTTTTTGGGATGGAAGCTATTAGGCCGAAATCGGGCACCGGATGTAACATGGGTGATAGACTTGGCAGTTTTTGGGATGGAAGCTATTAGGCCGAAATCGGGCACCGGATGTAACATGGGTGATAGACTTGGCAGTTTTTGGGATGGAAGCTATTAGGCCGAAATCGGGCACCGGATGTAACATGGGTGATAGACTTGGCAGTTTTTGGGATGGAAGCTATTAGGCCGAAATCGGGCACCGGATGTAACATGGGTGATAGACTTGGCAGTTTTTGGGATGGAAGCTATTAGGCCGAAATCGGGCACCGGATGTAACATGGGTGATAGACTTGGCAGTTTTTGGGATGGAAGCTATTAGGCCGAAATCGGGCACCGGATGTAACATGGGTGATAGACTTGGCAGTTTTTGGGATGGAAGCTATTAGGCCGAAATCGGGCACCGGATGTAACATGGGTGATAGACTTGGCAGTTTTTGGGATGGAAGCTATTAGGCCGAAATCGGGCACCGGATGTAACATGGGTGATAGACTTGGCAGTTTTTGGGATGGAAGCTATTAGGCCGAAATCGGGCACCGGATGTAACATGGGTGATAGACTTGGCAGTTTTTGGGATGGAAGCTATTAGGCCGAAATCGGGCACCGGATGTAACATGGGTGATAGACTTGGCAGTTTTTGGGATGGAAGCTATTAGGCCGAAATCGGGCACCGGATGTAACATGGGTGATAGACTTGGCAGTTTTTGGGATGGAAGCTATTAGGCCGAAATCGGGCACCGGATGTAACATGGGTGATAGACTTGGCAGTTTTTGGGATGGAAGCTATTAGGCCGAAATCGGGCACCGGATGTAACATGGGTGATAGACTTGGCAGTTTTTGGGATGGAAGCTATTAGGCCGAAATCGGGCACCGGATGTAACATGGGTGATAGACTTGGCAGTTTTTGGGATGGAAGCTATTAGGCCGAAATCGGGCACCGGATGTAACATGGGTGATAGACTTGGCAGTTTTTGGGATGGAAGCTATTAGGCCGAAATCGGGCACCGGATGTAACATGGGTGATAGACTTGGCAGTTTTTGGGATGGAAGCTATTAGGCCGAAATCGGGCACCGGATGTAACATGGGTGATAGACTTGGCAGTTTTTGGGATGGAAGCTATTAGGCCGAAATCGGGCACCGGATGTAACATGGGTGATAGACTTGGCAGTTTTTGGGATGGAAGCTATTAGGCCGAAATCGGGCACCGGATGTAACATGGGTGATAGACTTGGCAGTTTTTGGGATGGAAGCTATTAGGCCGAAATCGGGCACCGGATGTAACATGGGTGATAGACTTGGCAGTTTTTGGGATGGAAGCTATTAGGCCGAAATCGGGCACCGGATGTAACATGGGTGATAGACTTGGCAGTTTTTGGGATGGAAGCTATTAGGCCGAAATCGGGCACCGGATGTAACATGGGTGATAGACTTGGCAGTTTTTGGGATGGAAGCTATTAGGCCGAAATCGGGCACCGGATGTAACATGGGTGATAGACTTGGCAGTTTTTGGGATGGAAGCTATTAGGCCGAAATCGGGCACCGGATGTAACATGGGTGATAGACTTGGCAGTTTTTGGGATGGAAGCTATTAGGCCGAAATCGGGCACCGGATGTAACATGGGTGATAGACTTGGCAGTTTTTGGGATGGAAGCTATTAGGCCGAAATCGGGCACCGGATGTAACATGGGTGATAGACTTGGCAGTTTTTGGGATGGAAGCTATTAGGCCGAAATCGGGCACCGGATGTAACATGGGTGATAGACTTGGCAGTTTTTGGGATGGAAGCTATTAGGCCGAAATCGGGCACCGGATGTAACATGGGTGATAGACTTGGCAGTTTTTGGGATGGAAGCTATTAGGCCGAAATCGGGCACCGGATGTAACATGGGTGATAGACTTGGCAGTTTTTGGGATGGAAGCTATTAGGCCGAAATCGGGCACCGGATGTAACATGGGTGATAGACTTGGCAGTTTTTGGGATGGAAGCTATTAGGCCGAAATCGGGCACCGGATGTAACATGGGTGATAGACTTGGCAGTTTTTGGGATGGAAGCTATTAGGCCGAAATCGGGCACCGGATGTAACATGGGTGATAGACTTGGCAGTTTTTGGGATGGAAGCTATTAGGCCGAAATCGGGCACCGGATGTAACATGGGTGATAGACTTGGCAGTTTTTGGGATGGAAGCTATTAGGCCGAAATCGGGCACCGGATGTAACATGGGTGATAGACTTGGCAGTTTTTGGGATGGAAGCTATTAGGCCGAAATCGGGCACCGGATGTAACATGGGTGATAGACTTGGCAGTTTTTGGGATGGAAGCTATTAGGCCGAAATCGGGCACCGGATGTAACATGGGTGATAGACTTGGCAGTTTTTGGGATGGAAGCTATTAGGCCGAAATCGGGCACCGGATGTAACATGGGTGATAGACTTGGCAGTTTTTGGGATGGAAGCTATTAGGCCGAAATCGGGCACCGGATGTAACATGGGTGATAGACTTGGCAGTTTTTGGGATGGAAGCTATTAGGCCGAAATCGGGCACCGGATGTAACATGGGTGATAGACTTGGCAGTTTTTGGGATGGAAGCTATTAGGCCGAAATCGGGCACCGGATGTAACATGGGTGATAGACTTGGCAGTTTTTGGGATGGAAGCTATTAGGCCGAAATCGGGCACCGGATGTAACATGGGTGATAGACTTGGCAGTTTTTGGGATGGAAGCTATTAGGCCGAAATCGGGCACCGGATGTAACATGGGTGATAGACTTGGCAGTTTTTGGGATGGAAGCTATTAGGCCGAAATCGGGCACCGGATGTAACATGGGTGATAGACTTGGCAGTTTTTGGGATGGAAGCTATTAGGCCGAAATCGGGCACCGGATGTAACATGGGTGATAGACTTGGCAGTTTTTGGGATGGAAGCTATTAGGCCGAAATCGGGCACCGGATGTAACATGGGTGATAGACTTGGCAGTTTTTGGGATGGAAGCTATTAGGCCGAAATCGGGCACCGGATGTAACATGGGTGATAGACTTGGCAGTTTTTGGGATGGAAGCTATTAGGCCGAAATCGGGCACCGGATGTAACATGGGTGATAGACTTGGCAGTTTTTGGGATGGAAGCTATTAGGCCGAAATCGGGCACCGGATGTAACATGGGTGATAGACTTGGCAGTTTTTGGGATGGAAGCTATTAGGCCGAAATCGGGCACCGGATGTAACATGGGTGATAGACTTGGCAGTTTTTGGGATGGAAGCTATTAGGCCGAAATCGGGCACCGGATGTAACATGGGTGATAGACTTGGCAGTTTTTGGGATGGAAGCTATTAGGCCGAAATCGGGCACCGGATGTAACATGGGTGATAGACTTGGCAGTTTTTGGGATGGAAGCTATTAGGCCGAAATCGGGCACCGGATGTAACATGGGTGATAGACTTGGCAGTTTTTGGGATGGAAGCTATTAGGCCGAAATCGGGCACCGGATGTAACATGGGTGATAGACTTGGCAGTTTTTGGGATGGAAGCTATTAGGCCGAAATCGGGCACCGGATGTAACATGGGTGATAGACTTGGCAGTTTTTGGGATGGAAGCTATTAGGCCGAAATCGGGCACCGGATGTAACATGGGTGATAGACTTGGCAGTTTTTGGGATGGAAGCTATTAGGCCGAAATCGGGCACCGGATGTAACATGGGTGATAGACTTGGCAGTTTTTGGGATGGAAGCTATTAGGCCGAAATCGGGCACCGGATGTAACATGGGTGATAGACTTGGCAGTTTTTGGGATGGAAGCTATTAGGCCGAAATCGGGCACCGGATGTAACATGGGTGATAGACTTGGCAGTTTTTGGGATGGAAGCTATTAGGCCGAAATCGGGCACCGGATGTAACATGGGTGATAGACTTGGCAGTTTTTGGGATGGAAGCTATTAGGCCGAAATCGGGCACCGGATGTAACATGGGTGATAGACTTGGCAGTTTTTGGGATGGAAGCTATTAGGCCGAAATCGGGCACCGGATGTAACATGGGTGATAGACTTGGCAGTTTTTGGGATGGAAGCTATTAGGCCGAAATCGGGCACCGGATGTAACATGGGTGATAGACTTGGCAGTTTTTGGGATGGAAGCTATTAGGCCGAAATCGGGCACCGGATGTAACATGGGTGATAGACTTGGCAGTTTTTGGGATGGAAGCTATTAGGCCGAAATCGGGCACCGGATGTAACATGGGTGATAGACTTGGCAGTTTTTGGGATGGAAGCTATTAGGCCGAAATCGGGCACCGGATGTAACATGGGTGATAGACTTGGCAGTTTTTGGGATGGAAGCTATTAGGCCGAAATCGGGCACCGGATGTAACATGGGTGATAGACTTGGCAGTTTTTGGGATGGAAGCTATTAGGCCGAAATCGGGCACCGGATGTAACATGGGTGATAGACTTGGCAGTTTTTGGGATGGAAGCTATTAGGCCGAAATCGGGCACCGGATGTAACATGGGTGATAGACTTGGCAGTTTTTGGGATGGAAGCTATTAGGCCGAAATCGGGCACCGGATGTAACATGGGTGATAGACTTGGCAGTTTTTGGGATGGAAGCTATTAGGCCGAAATCGGGCACCGGATGTAACATGGGTGATAGACTTGGCAGTTTTTGGGATGGAAGCTATTAGGCCGAAATCGGGCACCGGATGTAACATGGGTGATAGACTTGGCAGTTTTTGGGATGGAAGCTATTAGGCCGAAATCGGGCACCGGATGTAACATGGGTGATAGACTTGGCAGTTTTTGGGATGGAAGCTATTAGGCCGAAATCGGGCACCGGATGTAACATGGGTGATAGACTTGGCAGTTTTTGGGATGGAAGCTATTAGGCCGAAATCGGGCACCGGATGTAACATGGGTGATAGACTTGGCAGTTTTTGGGATGGAAGCTATTAGGCCGAAATCGGGCACCGGATGTAACATGGGTGATAGACTTGGCAGTTTTTGGGATGGAAGCTATTAGGCCGAAATCGGGCACCGGATGTAACATGGGTGATAGACTTGGCAGTTTTTGGGATGGAAGCTATTAGGCCGAAATCGGGCACCGGATGTAACATGGGTGATAGACTTGGCAGTTTTTGGGATGGAAGCTATTAGGCCGAAATCGGGCACCGGATGTAACATGGGTGATAGACTTGGCAGTTTTTGGGATGGAAGCTATTAGGCCGAAATCGGGCACCGGATGTAACATGGGTGATAGACTTGGCAGTTTTTGGGATGGAAGCTATTAGGCCGAAATCGGGCACCGGATGTAACATGGGTGATAGACTTGGCAGTTTTTGGGATGGAAGCTATTAGGCCGAAATCGGGCACCGGATGTAACATGGGTGATAGACTTGGCAGTTTTTGGGATGGAAGCTATTAGGCCGAAATCGGGCACCGGATGTAACATGGGTGATAGACTTGGCAGTTTTTGGGATGGAAGCTATTAGGCCGAAATCGGGCACCGGATGTAACATGGGTGATAGACTTGGCAGTTTTTGGGATGGAAGCTATTAGGCCGAAATCGGGCACCGGATGTAACATGGGTGATAGACTTGGCAGTTTTTGGGATGGAAGCTATTAGGCCGAAATCGGGCACCGGATGTAACATGGGTGATAGACTTGGCAGTTTTTGGGATGGAAGCTATTAGGCCGAAATCGGGCACCGGATGTAACATGGGTGATAGACTTGGCAGTTTTTGGGATGGAAGCTATTAGGCCGAAATCGGGCACCGGATGTAACATGGGTGATAGACTTGGCAGTTTTTGGGATGGAAGCTATTAGGCCGAAATCGGGCACCGGATGTAACATGGGTGATAGACTTGGCAGTTTTTGGGATGGAAGCTATTAGGCCGAAATCGGGCACCGGATGTAACATGGGTGATAGACTTGGCAGTTTTTGGGATGGAAGCTATTAGGCCGAAATCGGGCACCGGATGTAACATGGGTGATAGACTTGGCAGTTTTTGGGATGGAAGCTATTAGGCCGAAATCGGGCACCGGATGTAACATGGGTGATAGACTTGGCAGTTTTTGGGATGGAAGCTATTAGGCCGAAATCGGGCACCGGATGTAACATGGGTGATAGACTTGGCAGTTTTTGGGATGGAAGCTATTAGGCCGAAATCGGGCACCGGATGTAACATGGGTGATAGACTTGGCAGTTTTTGGGATGGAAGCTATTAGGCCGAAATCGGGCACCGGATGTAACATGGGTGATAGACTTGGCAGTTTTTGGGATGGAAGCTATTAGGCCGAAATCGGGCACCGGATGTAACATGGGTGATAGACTTGGCAGTTTTTGGGATGGAAGCTATTAGGCCGAAATCGGGCACCGGATGTAACATGGGTGATAGACTTGGCAGTTTTTGGGATGGAAGCTATTAGGCCGAAATCGGGCACCGGATGTAACATGGGTGATAGACTTGGCAGTTTTTGGGATGGAAGCTATTAGGCCGAAATCGGGCACCGGATGTAACATGGGTGATAGACTTGGCAGTTTTTGGGATGGAAGCTATTAGGCCGAAATCGGGCACCGGATGTAACATGGGTGATAGACTTGGCAGTTTTTGGGATGGAAGCTATTAGGCCGAAATCGGGCACCGGATGTAACATGGGTGATAGACTTGGCAGTTTTTGGGATGGAAGCTATTAGGCCGAAATCGGGCACCGGATGTAACATGGGTGATAGACTTGGCAGTTTTTGGGATGGAAGCTATTAGGCCGAAATCGGGCACCGGATGTAACATGGGTGATAGACTTGGCAGTTTTTGGGATGGAAGCTATTAGGCCGAAATCGGGCACCGGATGTAACATGGGTGATAGACTTGGCAGTTTTTGGGATGGAAGCTATTAGGCCGAAATCGGGCACCGGATGTAACATGGGTGATAGACTTGGCAGTTTTTGGGATGGAAGCTATTAGGCCGAAATCGGGCACCGGATGTAACATGGGTGATAGACTTGGCAGTTTTTGGGATGGAAGCTATTAGGCCGAAATCGGGCACCGGATGTAACATGGGTGATAGACTTGGCAGTTTTTGGGATGGAAGCTATTAGGCCGAAATCGGGCACCGGATGTAACATGGGTGATAGACTTGGCAGTTTTTGGGATGGAAGCTATTAGGCCGAAATCGGGCACCGGATGTAACATGGGTGATAGACTTGGCAGTTTTTGGGATGGAAGCTATTAGGCCGAAATCGGGCACCGGATGTAACATGGGTGATAGACTTGGCAGTTTTTGGGATGGAAGCTATTAGGCCGAAATCGGGCACCGGATGTAACATGGGTGATAGACTTGGCAGTTTTTGGGATGGAAGCTATTAGGCCGAAATCGGGCACCGGATGTAACATGGGTGATAGACTTGGCAGTTTTTGGGATGGAAGCTATTAGGCCGAAATCGGGCACCGGATGTAACATGGGTGATAGACTTGGCAGTTTTTGGGATGGAAGCTATTAGGCCGAAATCGGGCACCGGATGTAACATGGGTGATAGACTTGGCAGTTTTTGGGATGGAAGCTATTAGGCCGAAATCGGGCACCGGATGTAACATGGGTGATAGACTTGGCAGTTTTTGGGATGGAAGCTATTAGGCCGAAATCGGGCACCGGATGTAACATGGGTGATAGACTTGGCAGTTTTTGGGATGGAAGCTATTAGGCCGAAATCGGGCACCGGATGTAACATGGGTGATAGACTTGGCAGTTTTTGGGATGGAAGCTATTAGGCCGAAATCGGGCACCGGATGTAACATGGGTGATAGACTTGGCAGTTTTTGGGATGGAAGCTATTAGGCCGAAATCGGGCACCGGATGTAACATGGGTGATAGACTTGGCAGTTTTTGGGATGGAAGCTATTAGGCCGAAATCGGGCACCGGATGTAACATGGGTGATAGACTTGGCAGTTTTTGGGATGGAAGCTATTAGGCCGAAATCGGGCACCGGATGTAACATGGGTGATAGACTTGGCAGTTTTTGGGATGGAAGCTATTAGGCCGAAATCGGGCACCGGATGTAACATGGGTGATAGACTTGGCAGTTTTTGGGATGGAAGCTATTAGGCCGAAATCGGGCACCGGATGTAACATGGGTGATAGACTTGGCAGTTTTTGGGATGGAAGCTATTAGGCCGAAATCGGGCACCGGATGTAACATGGGTGATAGACTTGGCAGTTTTTGGGATGGAAGCTATTAGGCCGAAATCGGGCACCGGATGTAACATGGGTGATAGACTTGGCAGTTTTTGGGATGGAAGCTATTAGGCCGAAATCGGGCACCGGATGTAACATGGGTGATAGACTTGGCAGTTTTTGGGATGGAAGCTATTAGGCCGAAATCGGGCACCGGATGTAACATGGGTGATAGACTTGGCAGTTTTTGGGATGGAAGCTATTAGGCCGAAATCGGGCACCGGATGTAACATGGGTGATAGACTTGGCAGTTTTTGGGATGGAAGCTATTAGGCCGAAATCGGGCACCGGATGTAACATGGGTGATAGACTTGGCAGTTTTTGGGATGGAAGCTATTAGGCCGAAATCGGGCACCGGATGTAACATGGGTGATAGACTTGGCAGTTTTTGGGATGGAAGCTATTAGGCCGAAATCGGGCACCGGATGTAACATGGGTGATAGACTTGGCAGTTTTTGGGATGGAAGCTATTAGGCCGAAATCGGGCACCGGATGTAACATGGGTGATAGACTTGGCAGTTTTTGGGATGGAAGCTATTAGGCCGAAATCGGGCACCGGATGTAACATGGGTGATAGACTTGGCAGTTTTTGGGATGGAAGCTATTAGGCCGAAATCGGGCACCGGATGTAACATGGGTGATAGACTTGGCAGTTTTTGGGATGGAAGCTATTAGGCCGAAATCGGGCACCGGATGTAACATGGGTGATAGACTTGGCAGTTTTTGGGATGGAAGCTATTAGGCCGAAATCGGGCACCGGATGTAACATGGGTGATAGACTTGGCAGTTTTTGGGATGGAAGCTATTAGGCCGAAATCGGGCACCGGATGTAACATGGGTGATAGACTTGGCAGTTTTTGGGATGGAAGCTATTAGGCCGAAATCGGGCACCGGATGTAACATGGGTGATAGACTTGGCAGTTTTTGGGATGGAAGCTATTAGGCCGAAATCGGGCACCGGATGTAACATGGGTGATAGACTTGGCAGTTTTTGGGATGGAAGCTATTAGGCCGAAATCGGGCACCGGATGTAACATGGGTGATAGACTTGGCAGTTTTTGGGATGGAAGCTATTAGGCCGAAATCGGGCACCGGATGTAACATGGGTGATAGACTTGGCAGTTTTTGGGATGGAAGCTATTAGGCCGAAATCGGGCACCGGATGTAACATGGGTGATAGACTTGGCAGTTTTTGGGATGGAAGCTATTAGGCCGAAATCGGGCACCGGATGTAACATGGGTGATAGACTTGGCAGTTTTTGGGATGGAAGCTATTAGGCCGAAATCGGGCACCGGATGTAACATGGGTGATAGACTTGGCAGTTTTTGGGATGGAAGCTATTAGGCCGAAATCGGGCACCGGATGTAACATGGGTGATAGACTTGGCAGTTTTTGGGATGGAAGCTATTAGGCCGAAATCGGGCACCGGATGTAACATGGGTGATAGACTTGGCAGTTTTTGGGATGGAAGCTATTAGGCCGAAATCGGGCACCGGATGTAACATGGGTGATAGACTTGGCAGTTTTTGGGATGGAAGCTATTAGGCCGAAATCGGGCACCGGATGTAACATGGGTGATAGACTTGGCAGTTTTTGGGATGGAAGCTATTAGGCCGAAATCGGGCACCGGATGTAACATGGGTGATAGACTTGGCAGTTTTTGGGATGGAAGCTATTAGGCCGAAATCGGGCACCGGATGTAACATGGGTGATAGACTTGGCAGTTTTTGGGATGGAAGCTATTAGGCCGAAATCGGGCACCGGATGTAACATGGGTGATAGACTTGGCAGTTTTTGGGATGGAAGCTATTAGGCCGAAATCGGGCACCGGATGTAACATGGGTGATAGACTTGGCAGTTTTTGGGATGGAAGCTATTAGGCCGAAATCGGGCACCGGATGTAACATGGGTGATAGACTTGGCAGTTTTTGGGATGGAAGCTATTAGGCCGAAATCGGGCACCGGATGTAACATGGGTGATAGACTTGGCAGTTTTTGGGATGGAAGCTATTAGGCCGAAATCGGGCACCGGATGTAACATGGGTGATAGACTTGGCAGTTTTTGGGATGGAAGCTATTAGGCCGAAATCGGGCACCGGATGTAACATGGGTGATAGACTTGGCAGTTTTTGGGATGGAAGCTATTAGGCCGAAATCGGGCACCGGATGTAACATGGGTGATAGACTTGGCAGTTTTTGGGATGGAAGCTATTAGGCCGAAATCGGGCACCGGATGTAACATGGGTGATAGACTTGGCAGTTTTTGGGATGGAAGCTATTAGGCCGAAATCGGGCACCGGATGTAACATGGGTGATAGACTTGGCAGTTTTTGGGATGGAAGCTATTAGGCCGAAATCGGGCACCGGATGTAACATGGGTGATAGACTTGGCAGTTTTTGGGATGGAAGCTATTAGGCCGAAATCGGGCACCGGATGTAACATGGGTGATAGACTTGGCAGTTTTTGGGATGGAAGCTATTAGGCCGAAATCGGGCACCGGATGTAACATGGGTGATAGACTTGGCAGTTTTTGGGATGGAAGCTATTAGGCCGAAATCGGGCACCGGATGTAACATGGGTGATAGACTTGGCAGTTTTTGGGATGGAAGCTATTAGGCCGAAATCGGGCACCGGATGTAACATGGGTGATAGACTTGGCAGTTTTTGGGATGGAAGCTATTAGGCCGAAATCGGGCACCGGATGTAACATGGGTGATAGACTTGGCAGTTTTTGGGATGGAAGCTATTAGGCCGAAATCGGGCACCGGATGTAACATGGGTGATAGACTTGGCAGTTTTTGGGATGGAAGCTATTAGGCCGAAATCGGGCACCGGATGTAACATGGGTGATAGACTTGGCAGTTTTTGGGATGGAAGCTATTAGGCCGAAATCGGGCACCGGATGTAACATGGGTGATAGACTTGGCAGTTTTTGGGATGGAAGCTATTAGGCCGAAATCGGGCACCGGATGTAACATGGGTGATAGACTTGGCAGTTTTTGGGATGGAAGCTATTAGGCCGAAATCGGGCACCGGATGTAACATGGGTGATAGACTTGGCAGTTTTTGGGATGGAAGCTATTAGGCCGAAATCGGGCACCGGATGTAACATGGGTGATAGACTTGGCAGTTTTTGGGATGGAAGCTATTAGGCCGAAATCGGGCACCGGATGTAACATGGGTGATAGACTTGGCAGTTTTTGGGATGGAAGCTATTAGGCCGAAATCGGGCACCGGATGTAACATGGGTGATAGACTTGGCAGTTTTTGGGATGGAAGCTATTAGGCCGAAATCGGGCACCGGATGTAACATGGGTGATAGACTTGGCAGTTTTTGGGATGGAAGCTATTAGGCCGAAATCGGGCACCGGATGTAACATGGGTGATAGACTTGGCAGTTTTTGGGATGGAAGCTATTAGGCCGAAATCGGGCACCGGATGTAACATGGGTGATAGACTTGGCAGTTTTTGGGATGGAAGCTATTAGGCCGAAATCGGGCACCGGATGTAACATGGGTGATAGACTTGGCAGTTTTTGGGATGGAAGCTATTAGGCCGAAATCGGGCACCGGATGTAACATGGGTGATAGACTTGGCAGTTTTTGGGATGGAAGCTATTAGGCCGAAATCGGGCACCGGATGTAACATGGGTGATAGACTTGGCAGTTTTGGGATGGAAGCTATTAGGCCGAAATCGGGCACCGGATGTAACATGGGTGATAGACTTGGCAGTTTTTGGGATGGAAGCTATTAGGCCGAAATCGGGCACCGGATGTAACATGGGTGATAGACTTGGCAGTTTTTGGGATGGAAGCTATTAGGCCGAAATCGGGCACCGGATGTAACATGGGTGATAGACTTGGCAGTTTTTGGGATGGAAGCTATTAGGCCGAAATCGGGCACCGGATGTAACATGGGTGATAGACTTGGCAGTTTTTGGGATGGAAGCTATTAGGCCGAAATCGGGCACCGGATGTAACATGGGTGATAGACTTGGCAGTTTTTGGGATGGAAGCTATTAGGCCGAAATCGGGCACCGGATGTAACATGGGTGATAGACTTGGCAGTTTTTGGGATGGAAGCTATTAGGCCGAAATCGGGCACCGGATGTAACATGGGTGATAGACTTGGCAGTTTTTGGGATGGAAGCTATTAGGCCGAAATCGGGCACCGGATGTAACATGGGTGATAGACTTGGCAGTTTTTGGGATGGAAGCTATTAGGCCGAAATCGGGCACCGGATGTAACATGGGTGATAGACTTGGCAGTTTTTGGGATGGAAGCTATTAGGCCGAAATCGGGCACCGGATGTAACATGGGTGATAGACTTGGCAGTTTTTGGGATGGAAGCTATTAGGCCGAAATCGGGCACCGGATGTAACATGGGTGATAGACTTGGCAGTTTTTGGGATGGAAGCTATTAGGCCGAAATCGGGCACCGGATGTAACATGGGTGATAGACTTGGCAGTTTTTGGGATGGAAGCTATTAGGCCGAAATCGGGCACCGGATGTAACATGGGTGATAGACTTGGCAGTTTTTGGGATGGAAGCTATTAGGCCGAAATCGGGCACCGGATGTAACATGGGTGATAGACTTGGCAGTTTTTGGGATGGAAGCTATTAGGCCGAAATCGGGCACCGGATGTAACATGGGTGATAGACTTGGCAGTTTTTGGGATGGAAGCTATTAGGCCGAAATCGGGCACCGGATGTAACATGGGTGATAGACTTGGCAGTTTTTGGGATGGAAGCTATTAGGCCGAAATCGGGCACCGGATGTAACATGGGTGATAGACTTGGCAGTTTTTGGGATGGAAGCTATTAGGCCGAAATCGGGCACCGGATGTAACATGGGTGATAGACTTGGCAGTTTTTGGGATGGAAGCTATTAGGCCGAAATCGGGCACCGGATGTAACATGGGTGATAGACTTGGCAGTTTTTGGGATGGAAGCTATTAGGCCGAAATCGGGCACCGGATGTAACATGGGTGATAGACTTGGCAGTTTTTGGGATGGAAGCTATTAGGCCGAAATCGGGCACCGGATGTAACATGGGTGATAGACTTGGCAGTTTTGGATGGAAGCTATTAGGCCGAAATCGGGCACCGGATGTAACATGGGTGATAGACTTGGCAGTTTTTGGGATGGAAGCTATTAGGCCGAAATCGGGCACCGGATGTAACATGGGTGATAGACTTGCAGTTTTTGGGATGGAAGCTATTAGGCCGAAATCGGGCACCGGATGTAACATGGGTGATAGACTTGGCAGTTTTTGGGATGGAAGCTATTAGGCCGAAATCGGGCACCGGATGTAACATGGGTGATAGACTTGGCAGTTTTTGGGATGGAAGCTATTAGGCCGAAATCGGGCACCGGATGTAACATGGGTGATAGACTTGGCAGTTTTTGGGATGGAAGCTATTAGGCCGAAATCGGGCACCGGATGTAACATGGGTGATAGACTTGGCAGTTTTTGGGATGGAAGCTATTAGGCCGAAATCGGGCACCGGATGTAACATGGGTGATAGACTTGGCAGTTTTTGGGATGGAAGCTATTAGGCGAAATCGGGCACCGGATGTAACATGGGTGATAGACTTGGCAGTTTTGGGATGGAAGCTATTAGGCCGAAATCGGGCACCGGATGTAACATGGGTGATAGACTTGGAAGTTTGGGATGGAAGCTATTAGGCCGAAATCGGGCAACCGGATGTAACATGGGTGATAGACTTGGCAGTTTTTGGGATGGAAGCTATTAGGCCGAAATCGGGCAACCGGATGTAAACATGGGTGATAGACTTGGCAGTTTTTGGGATGGAAGCTATTAGGCCGAAATCGCAAACCGGATGTAACATGGGTGATAGACTTGGCAGTTTTTGGGATGGAAGCTATTAGGGCCGAAATCGGGCACCCGGATGGTAAACATGGGTGATAGACTTGGAAGTTTTTTTGGGATGGAAGCTATTAGGCCAAAA
>NW_025215482.1:140134-180548 GCF_001659605.2 Manihot esculenta | reverse complement strand
GATGTAACATGGGTGATAGACTTGGCAGTTTTTGGGATGGAAGCTATTAGGCCGAAATCGGGCACCGGATGTAACATGGGTGATAGACTTGGCAGTTTTTGGGATGGAAGCTATTAGGCCGAAATCGGGCACCGGATGTAACATGGGTGATAGACTTGGCAAGTTTTTGGGATGGAAGCTATTAGGCCGAAATCGGGCACCGGATGTAACATGGGTGATAGACTTGGCAGTTTTTGGGATGGAAGCTATTAGGCCGAAATCGGGCACCGGATGTAACATGGGTGATAGACTTGGCAGTTTTTGGGATGGAAGCTATTAGGCCGAAATCGGGCACCGGATGTAACATGGGTGATAGACTTGGCAGTTTTTGGGATGGAAGCTATTAGGCCGAAATCGGGCACCGGATGTAACATGGGTGATAGACTTGGCAGTTTTTGGGATGGAAGCTATTAGGCCGAAATCGGGCACCGGATGTAACATGGGTGATAGACTTGGCAGTGTTTGGGATGGAAGCTATTAGGCCGAAATCGGGCACCGGATGTAACATGGGTGATAGACTTGGCAGTTTTTGGGATGGAAGCTATTAGGCCGAAATCGGGCACCGGATGTAACATGGGTGATAGACTTGGCAGTTTTTGGGATGGAAGCTATTAGGCCGAAATCGGGCACCGGATGTAACATGGGTGATAGACTTGGCAGTTTTTGGGATGGAAGCTATTAGGCCGAAATCGGGCACCGGATGTAACATGGGTGATAGACTTGGCAGTTTTTGGGATGGAAGCTATTAGGCCGAAATCGGGCACCGGATGTAACATGGGTGATAGACTTGGCAGTTTTTGGGATGGAAGCTATTAGGCCGAAATCGGGCACCGGATGTAACATGGGTGATAGACTTGGCAGTTTTTGGGATGGAAGCTATTAGGCCGAAATCGGGCACCGGATGTAACATGGGTGATAGACTTGGCAGTTTTTGGGATGGAAGCTATTAGGCCGAAATCGGGCACCGGATGTAACATGGGTGATAGACTTGGCAGTTTTTGGGATGGAAGCTATTAGGCCGAAATCGGGCACCGGATGTAACATGGGTGATAGACTTGGCAGTTTTTGGGATGGAAGCTATTAGGCCGAAATCGGGCACCGGATGTAACATGGGTGATAGACTTGGCAGTTTTTGGGATGGAAGCTATTAGGCCGAAATCGGGCACCGGATGTAACATGGGTGATAGACTTGGCAGTTTTTGGGATGGAAGCTATTAGGCCGAAATCGGGCACCGGATGTAACATGGGTGATAGACTTGGCAGTTTTTGGGATGGAAGCTATTAGGCCGAAATCGGGCACCGGATGTAACATGGGTGATAGACTTGGCAGTTTTTGGGATGGAAGCTATTAGGCCGAAATCGGGCACCGGATGTAACATGGGTGATAGACTTGGCAGTTTTTGGGATGGAAGCTATTAGGCCGAAATCGGGCACCGGATGTAACATGGGTGATAGACTTGGCAGTTTTTGGGATGGAAGCTATTAGGCCGAAATCGGGCACCGGATGTAACATGGGTGATAGACTTGGCAGTTTTTGGGATGGAAGCTATTAGGCCGAAATCGGGCACCGGATGTAACATGGGTGATAGACTTGGCAGTTTTTGGGATGGAAGCTATTAGGCCGAAATCGGGCACCGGATGTAACATGGGTGATAGACTTGGCAGTTTTTGGGATGGAAGCTATTAGGCCGAAATCGGGCACCGGATGTAACATGGGTGATAGACTTGGCAGTTTTTGGGATGGAAGCTATTAGGCCGAAATCGGGCACCGGATGTAACATGGGTGATAGACTTGGCAGTTTTTGGGATGGAAGCTATTAGGCCGAAATCGGGCACCGGATGTAACATGGGTGATAGACTTGGCAGTTTTTGGGATGGAAGCTATTAGGCCGAAATCGGGCACCGGATGTAACATGGGTGATAGACTTGGCAGTTTTTGGGATGGAAGCTATTAGGCCGAAATCGGGCACCGGATGTAACATGGGTGATAGACTTGGCAGTTTTTGGGATGGAAGCTATTAGGCCGAAATCGGGCACCGGATGTAACATGGGTGATAGACTTGGCAGTTTTTGGGATGGAAGCTATTAGGCCGAAATCGGGCACCGGATGTAACATGGGTGATAGACTTGGCAGTTTTTGGGATGGAAGCTATTAGGCCGAAATCGGGCACCGGATGTAACATGGGTGATAGACTTGGAAGTTTTTGGGATGGAAGCTATTAGGCCGAAATCGGGCACCGGATGTAACATGGGTGATAGACTTGGCAGTTTTTGGGATGGAAGCTATTAGGCCGAAATCGGGCACCGGATGTAACATGGGTGATAGACTTGGCAGTTTTTGGGATGGAAGCTATTAGGCCGAAATCGGGCACCGGATGTAACATGGGTGATAGACTTGGCAGTTTTTGGGATGGAAGCTATTAGGCCGAAATCGGGCACCGGATGTAACATGGGTGATAGACTTGGAAGTTTTTGGGATGGAAGCTATTAGGCCGAAATCGGGCACCGGATGTAACATGGGTGATAGACTTGGAAGTTTTTGGGATGGAAGCTATTAGGCCGAAATCGGGCACCGGATGTAACATGGGTGATAGACTTGGCAGTTTTTGGGATGGAAGCTATTAGGCCGAAATCGGGCACCGGATGTAACATGGGTGATAGACTTGGCAGTTTTTGGGATGGAAGCTATTAGGCCGAAATCGGGCACCGGATGTAACATGGGTGATAGACTTGGCAGTTTTTGGGATGGAAGCTATTAGGCCGAAATCGGGCACCGGATGTAACATGGGTGATAGACTTGGCAGTGTTTTGGGATGGAAGCTATTAGGACGAAATCGGGCACCGGATGTAACATGGGTGATAGACTTGGCAGTTTTTGGGATGGAAGCTATTAGGCCGAAATCGGGCACCGGATGTAACATGGGTGATAGACTTGGCAGTTTTTGGGATGGAAGCTATTAGGCCGAAATCGGGCACCGGATGTAACATGGGTGATAGACTTGGAAGTTTTTGGGATGGAAGCTATTAGGCCGAAATCGGGCACCGGATGTAACATGGGTGATAGACTTGGCAGTTTTTGGGATGGAAGCTATTAGGCCGAAATCGGGCACCGGATGTAACATGGGTGATAGACTTGGCAGTTTTTGGGATGGAAGCTATTAGGCCGAAATCGGGCACCGGATGTAACATGGGTGATAGACTTGGAAGTTTTTGGGATGGAAGCTATTAGGCCGAAATCGGGCACCGGATGTAACATGGGTGATAGACTTGGCAGTTTTTGGGATGGAAGCTATTAGGACGAAATCGGGCACCGGATGTAACATGGGTGATAGACTTGGCAGTTTTTGGGATGGAAGCTATTAGGCCGAAATCGGGCACCGGATGTAACATGGGTGATAGACTTGGCAGTTTTTGGGATGGAAGCTATTAGGCCGAAATCGGGCACCGGATGTAACATGGGTGATAGACTTGGAAGTTTTTGGGATGGAAGCTATTAGGCCGAAATCGGGCACCGGATGTAACATGGGTGATAGACTTGGCAGTTTTTGGGATGGAAGCTATTAGGCCGAAATCGGGCACCGGATGTAACATGGGTGATAGACTTGGCAGTTTTTGGGATGGAAGCTATTAGGCCGAAATCGGGCACCGGATGTAACATGGGTGATAGACTTGGCAGTTTTTGGGATGGAAGCTATTAGGCCGAAATCGGGCACCGGATGTAACATGGGTGATAGACTTGGCAGTGTTTGGGATGGAAGCTATTAGGCCGAAATCGGGCACCGGATGTAACATGGGTGATAGACTTGGCAGTTTTGGGATGGAAGCTATTAGGCCGAAATCGGGCACCGGATGTAACATGGGTGATAGACTTGGCAGTTTTTGGGATGGAAGCTATTAGGCCGAAATCGGGCACCGGATGTAACATGGGTGATAGACTTGGAAGTTTTTGGGATGGAAGCTATTAGGCCGAAATCGGGCACCGGATGTAACATGGGTGATAGACTTGGCAGTTTTTGGGATGGAAGCTATTAGGCCGAAATCGGGCACCGGATGTAACATGGGTGATAGACTTGGCAGTTTTTGGGATGGAAGCTATTAGGCCGAAATCGGGCACCGGATGTAACATGGGTGATAGACTTGGCAGTTTTTGGGATGGAAGCTATTAGGCCGAAATCGGGCACCGGATGTAACATGGGTGATAGACTTGGCAGTGTTTGGGATGGAAGCTATTAGGCCGAAATCGGGCACCGGATGTAACATGGGTGATAGACTTGGCAGTTTTTGGGATGGAAGCTATTAGGCCGAAATCGGGCACCGGATGTAACATGGGTGATAGACTTGGAAGTTTTTGGGATGGAAGCTATTAGGCCGAAATCGGGCACCGGATGTAACATGGGTGATAGACTTGGCAGTTTTTGGGATGGAAGCTATTAGGCCGAAATCGGGCACCGGATGTAACATGGGTGATAGACTTGGCAGTGTTTGGGATGGAAGCTATTAGGCCGAAATCGGGCACCGGATGTAACATGGGTGATAGACTTGGCAGTGTTTGGGATGGAAGCTATTAGGCCGAAATCGGGCACCGGATGTAACATGGGTGATAGACATGGCAGTTTTTGGGATGGAAGCTATTAGGCCGAAATCGGGCACCGGATGTAACATGGGTGATAGACTTGGAAGTTTTTGGGATGGAAGCTATTAGGCCGAAATCGGGCACCGGATGTAACATGGGTGATAGACTTGGAAGTTTTTGGGATGGAAGCTATTAGGCCGAAATCGGGCACCGGATGTAACATGGGTGATAGACTTGGAAGTTTTTGGGATGGAAGCTATTAGGCCGAAATCGGGCACCGGATGTAACATGGGTGATAGACTTGGCAGTTTTTGGGATGGAAGCTATTAGGCTGAAATGGGGCACCGGATGTAACATGGGTGATAGACTTGGCAGTTTTTGGGATGGAAGCTATTAGGCCGAAATCGGGCACCGGATGTAACATGGGTGATAGACTTGGCAGTGTTTGGGATGGAAGCTATTAGGACGAAATCAGGCACCGGATGTAACATGGGTGATAGACTTGGCAGTTTTTGAGATGGAAGCTATTAGGCCGAAATCGGGCACCGGATGTAACATGAGTGATAGACTTGGCAGTTTTTGGATGGAAGCTATTAGGCCGAAATCGGGCACCGGATGTAACATGGGTGATAGACTTGGAAGTTTTTGGGATGGAAGCTATTAGGCCGAAATCGGGCATCGAATGTAACATGGGTGATAGACTTGTCAGTTTTTGGGATGGAAGCTATTAGGCTGAAATCGGGCACCGGATGTAACATGGGTGATAGACATGGCGGTTTTTGGGATGGAAGCTATTAGGCCGATATCGGGCACCGGATGTAACATGGGTGATAGACTTGGAAGTTTTTGGGATGGAAGCTATTAGGCCGAAATCGGGCACCGGATGTAACATTGGTGATAGACTTGGCAGTGTTTGGGATGGAAGCTATTAGGACGAAATCGGGCACCGGATGTAACATGGGTGATAGACTTGGCAGTGTTTGGGATGGAAGCTATTAGGCCGAAATCGGGCACCGGATGTAACATGGGTGATAGACATGGCAGTTTTTGGGATGGAAGCTATTAGGCCGAAATCGGGCACCGGATGTAACATGGGTGATAGACTTGGAAGTTTTTGGGATGGAAGCTATTAGGCCGAAATCGGGCACCGGATGTAACATGGGTGATAGACTTAGAAGTTTTTGGGATGGAAGCTATTAGGCCGAAATCGGGCACCGGATGTAACATGGGTGATAGACTTGGCAGTTTTTGGGATGGAAGCTATTAGGCTGAAATGGGGCACCGGATGTAACATGGGTGATAGACTTGGCAGTTTTTGGGATGGAAGCTATTAGGCCGAAATCGGGCACCGGATGTAACATGGGTGATAGACTTGGCAGTGTTTGGGATGGAAGCTATTAGGACGAAATCGGGCATCGGATGTAACATGGGTGATAGACTTGGCAGTGTTTGGGATGGAAGCTATTATGCCGAAATCGGGCACCGGATGTAACATGGGTGATAGACATGGCAGTTTTTGGGATGGAAGCTATTAGGCCGAAATCGGGCACCGGATGTAACATGGGTGATAGACTTGGCAGTTTTTGGGATGGAAGCTATTAGGCCGAAATCGGGCACCGGATGTAACATGGGTGATAGACTTGGCAGTGTTTGGGATGGAAGCTATTAGGACGAAATCGGGCATCGGATGTAACATGGGTGATAGACTTGGCAGTGTTTGGGATGGAAGCTATTATGCCGAAATCGGGCACCGGATGTAACATGGGTGATAGACATGGCAGTTTTTGGGATGGAAGCTATTAGGCCGAAATCGGGCACCGGATGTAACATGGGTGATAGACTTGGATGTTTTTGGGATGGAAGCTATTAGGCCGAAATCGGGCATCGAATGTAACATGGGTGATAGACTTGGCAGTTTTTGGGATGGAAGCTATTAGGCTGAAATCGGGCACCGGATGTAACATGGGTGATAGACATGGCAGTTTTTGGGATGGAAGCTATTAGGCCGAAATCGGGCACCGGATGTAACATGGGTGATAGACTTGGCAGTTTTTGGGATGGAAGCTATTAGGCCGAAATCGGGCACCGGATGTAACATGGGTGATAGACTTGGCAGTGTTTGGGATGGAAGCTATTAGGCCGAAATCGGGCACCGGATGTAACATGGGTGATAGACTTGGCAGTTTTTGGGATGGAAGCTATTAGGCCGAAATCGGGCACCGGATGTAACATGGGTGATAGACTTGGAAGTTTTTGGGATGGAAGCTATTAGGCTGAAATGGGGCACCGGATGTAACATGGGTGATAGACTTGGCAGTTTTTGGGATGGAAGCTATTAGGCCGAAATCGGGCACCGGATGTAACATGGGTGATAGTCTTGGCAGTGTTTGGGATGGAAGCTATTAGGCCGAAATCGGGCACCAGATGTAACATGGGTGAGAGACTTGGCAGTGTTTGGGATGGAAGCTATTAGGCCGAAATCGGGCACCGGATGTAACATGGGTGATAGACTTGAAAGTTTTTGGGATGGAAGCTATTAGGCCGAAATCGGGCACCGGATGTAACATGGGTGATAGACATGGCAGTTTTTGGGATGGAAGCTATTAGGCCGAAATCGGGCACCGGATGTAACATGGGTGATAGACTTGAAAGTTTTTGGGATGGAAGCTATTAGGCCGAAATCGGGCACCGGATGTAACATCGGTGATAGACTTGGCAGTGTTTGGGATGGAAGCTATTAGGACGAAATCGGGCACCGGATGTAACATGGGTGATAGACTTGGCAGTTTTTGGGATGGAAGCTATTAGGCCGAAATCGGGCACCGGATGTAACATGGGTGATAGACTTGGAAGTTTTTGGGATGGAAGCTATTAGGCTGAAATGGGGCTGTAACATTCCAAAACCTGCAGATAGAAATAGAGCAACCATTAGCTTTCAATTGTACCATTCCGAAGTTAGAATAACTAGCTGCAGGGAAGGTGCTAGCTTAACCTCGAGCTAATTAGGGGAGGTGTTAGCTTATCCATAGCCATTTGACACACAATTGGTTTATAGATAGAGCACTAAAAGTTGTGTTTAGAGGTCCAACTTGCATTTCATATAGAGTTATACATGCACAGATAGAGTTAAAATAAGAATGACCACTAATAGTATTTTAATATCTTGAAGCTATAATAACTGAATCATTGAAAGCTCAAATAAGAAAACAGATATATCTTAAAATAAAGCATCTAATGCGATAAGCAGGTCGGAATCAAGTTGCTATCGGGAGGTGCTTAAGGGTTTCCCGACGTGCTAGCTTGAGGTGCTTACTAAAACCGACGTGCTTGCTTAAATGAAATGAACTTCTAAATGTTAAAAATGTAAGTTTAGTAGGTCAATCTATGAATATTGAAAGTTTAAAAACTAAATTGAAACATGTGGAAAAGTTTAGTAGGTGAAAGTGTGAATATGGAAAGTTTAAAAGTAAAATTCCAAGTTTGCCCTCCACCTTTTTCTATATTTACACCTAACCCACCATATGACACCTAGCCATGCATGACTAAGCATGAAAGAAAAGAGTTGTCATTCATTTGGTCCATCATTGCCGTGGCTACACCAAAAGGAAAGAGAAAAAGCTTTTGCTTTCTTATCTTCCATTTCTACCATAGTTCATCAAAAAGATAAAATCTCCAGCCACACAAAATCTGTTCTTAAGTGTAATAACCAGCAAGGAAACCATAGAAAGGGAGGAAAGAAGGAGAGAAGTTAAGGTGCTTTAGTGGTAAGTGATGAAATTGAAAACTAGGTTAGGTAAACATATTCTTTCATGTTTCAATTAATTATATGTTGTTAAATGAATTAAAGCTCCTGTTTTTCTTATTCTTTGTAAAGAACAAACTCAAAGGGAGGAAGGTACATCAAAGGGGAAAGGCAAGGAAAGAGAGTAACTAAGGTGTACCTAAAGCTTTTGAAAAGATTGTGCAAAAGGTTTGGTGATTGTATGAACTTCTGTTTTTCCTTTGATTTTCTCATGAATATGTAACATTAGGGATTGGTTTTGTTTGCTGGAAATGCTCTTTTGATTGTATGGATATGTAATATGAATGTTGAAATGATGATTGGAAGGCTTAAAGTATATAGATACTACATGGAAGCCAAAAACATAAAACTGGCAGAATAGGTTCCAACAGGACAGTCTGTGTTAGAAGCCTCATAACTTATTGTGTGATCATTGAAATTAAGCCTAACATATACCAAATGAAAGCTAAGACACAAATCTCAAACTTTCATGAAGTGACCAAATTCTGAATCTGTAGCTAAGTATGTGAAAATTTCTAGTGAACCTAAGCTGGTCACAGGGAATTGTGCATCCGGAGCAGTATGTATCTCCTAGACCATAACTAATGATTTACTCAATGAAATGAATTAAAACCAGTGCCAAAGGAACCCTGAAAAGTATACCTAAAACTTTGTACAAGAAAGTTAAGCTTGAATCTGTATGCAAATGTATGCATATGATAGGTTTTGTTAGATTAAAAACAGATACCAAAACTGTACTGGTTAGGACCTGATTGAGCAGCTTGCAAAGAAAAATTCATAACTTAAGTTAGAAGGTCAGAATTAGATGTAATGTATCTTGTTAGAAAGCTAAGACATAAATACACAAAGTTCATGAAGAAAGGTGAGTCTAATTATGTCCACAAGCTACTTAAAAATGTGATACAATCTCAGGCAGAAACAAACCTAATTGTAAATATTGACCTAAAAGAGATTGACATGCTAGCTTTGTGGCCAAATTATGCACATGCTAGCTTGACATGCCTGCTTTATGCACGTGCTAGCTTAATAGACTAAAAATTTGCATACATGTTCTTGATGAAATAGTAATATGTTCATGACTGAATATTGTGTTCATGAATGAAGATGGTCTATTACACACATATGTATGCTCCTAAGGACTCCTTTTTATTGACATATTTGCTTGTTTCAACAGGGTATGCATCTAAATGAATAAGTTTGATACCAATAAATCTTTAACATGTAAATATGTATTCTTGGCCCTAGTAAACCTTAGTGGGAGTCATAGATAGCATAAGGGTATGGCATGCCATATACAGTTTAGCAGTACTGCGCCCTAATGGGCTACATGATATGATCTTATCGACACATTATGTGTCATACAGTTTCCCGGCTTTTTAGCCATACAGGCATAACATTCGGCCCCCGGGCCATACAGTTTGGCACTTTGTGCTATACAGATACAGTTTCCCTTATCTAGCTAAATGATCCTGTGAAGAGTTTATAGGGGCTAAGATTTAATTATATGACTTGTTAATGCTTTGCTAGCATGCATACAAGATGGTTACAAAAATATGAATAATCTTACTGCTATAAAATGTAGTGACCTGATTTGTCCACTGACACATAAAATATTTATGTGCTTTTATATAACATGATTTCATTATATATGTGATGATTATTCCTATTATATGTGAATGAGTATATATGTTGTTATTCACCCACTGGGCATAAGCTCAGCGCATTGGACTTTTCCATGCGCAGGTAATAGATAGAGGAAGCAACAGTTAGGAGGTCTGGTTCTGCATCAGCACAGAGACATCATCATAACCAGTCAGTCACAAGATTTGTACAGAGGTTGTTTATGGTTGGCATGTACATTAATAGTCTACCAAGAGTCTGTAAATGAGTATTGTAAATAGTATGAATATAAACAAATGTGTTTACTATTTTACGTTATTATGTTCTATTTGTGGTTTTAATAGTGTGAAATGAGTAAATATTGAAATTTTATGACTAGTTTTCACAGGGATAATTGCTAATAAACAGGGGAGACTTTTGCGGTTTCTCCATTTAAAATTATTTTGTGAATCAACATGCATTTAAACAAACTAAAGAACAATTTATAAGGTCAAAGCTATCTTAAGTCCACATATGTAATTGCATATAGTATAGTATGTGGCATCCTTTACTAAGTTATTTTATAGACGGGTAAGGGGTGTTACATTTTTGGTATCAGAGCGAGGTTTAGGCGGTTCTAGGATATAGCATAATTTAATGTACATGCCAAATGTGTCAAGGTTATGATGTATCTCTGTAAACTTGATGCAGGCCTATTTTGTGTTTTTAATTGTTTACAGGGGATGTCTGAGGAATCACAACGTGCTATAAATGAGGAGGTGGGAAGTCATGCCCCCTCAGAACCCATTGAGCCAGCAGTTGCACCAGCCCCTCATGGTGAAGATAGGCCAGGACAGGATGCATTTTTACAATAGTTGGCAGATATGTTTAGACGAGTTTCAGGGGCAGCACCTCAGGTGCCACCACCAGTTGCAGTACCTATGCAGGCTCCTGCTAGACCACCAATAGACAAGCTTAGAAAATATGGAGCTATGGAATTCAAAGGCAGAAGAGAAGATGATGCTCCAGTAGCAGAGTACTGGCTGCAAAGTACAGAGAGAGTGTTGCAGCAGCTTCAGTGCACACCACCAGACAGTGTGGCTTGTGCAGTTGCTTTGTTACAAGAAGAGGCCTATCAGTGGTGGGACACCACATCACAGATAGTTCAATCTGAGCAGCGGACTTGGGAATTCTTTCTGGCTGAGTTTCGAAAGAAGTATATAGGAGATTTGTATATGGATGAGAAGAGAAAAGAGTTCCTATATTTGAGACAGGGCAGGATGACTGTTAGCGAGTATGAAAAAGATTTCATCAGATTGAGTAAGTATGCCCGGGAAATGGTGCCTACAGAGGAAGCTAAATGTAAGAAATTTGAGCAGGGTTTGCATAATGACATTAGGGTGCTTTTGGCAGCCCATTCCATCAAAGAGTTCTCTACTCTAGTAAATGCAGCATTGAATATAGAGAAGATAAAAGAAGAAGAACAGAGCTGAAGACAGAAAGGGCAACAGAAGAGAGGGCAAACCCAGATGCAGGGGCAATCCTCAGCCTCTCAAGCACCTATGAAGAGACAAAGAGGTGCTCAATCATTAGGGCAGAGTCAGGTACAAAGACAAAGGCAGCCACTAGCGCAGAGTTTTGCAGGGAGGTTTGGGCAGCAAACTAGTACTTCTGTAGCCAGTTCAGGAAGTGCAGGCAGGGGACAATACCCTATATGTGAGCACTGTGGTAGAAGGCATTTGGGACCCTGCAGAAAACTAACAGGGGCATGCTTCAGGTGTGGATCCACTGAGCATCTTATGAGAGACTGTCCTAGGGGACAGGTATCATCAGCACCACCTATAGAGAGGCCTATTCCTGCTGGATCTAGAGGAAGAGGAAGAGGTAGAGGTAATCAAGGGGCAACTTCAGCCAGTCAAAGGGTGTCTGAAACAGTAGATAGACCAGACTTCAGAACACCTGCTAGAGCATATGCCATCAGGGCTAAAGAGGACAGAGACTCCCCAGACGTGATTGTTGGTACATTCTCAATCTTTGATAAACCTGTGCATGCATTGATAGACCCAGGATCTACACATTCATACATATGTTTACCCATTGTCAATGAGGGGAAATTACAGGCAGATTCTCTAAACCAAGATATATAGTAACCAACCCCCTGTCATAGTGTGATAGTGAGTAAAGTATATAGGGATTGTCCTATTATCCGATCGGGACCGGATGTAACATGGGTGATAGACTTTGCAGTGTTTGGGCATGGACTGGTTATCTAAGCCGGGTAATAGTAGCACCGGATGTAACATGGGTGATAGACTTGGCAGTTTTTGGGATGGAAGATATTAGGCCGAAATCGGCCGCACAGCTAGGAGATAATCATGGGTGTAGACTACCATTTTGGGATGGAAGCTATTAGGCCGAAATCGGGCACCGGATGTATCCACAGTGTGTGATTTCTTGATGTTTTTCCTGATGGAAGCTATTAGGCCGAAATCGGGCACCGGATGTAACATGGGTGATAGACTTGGCAGTTTTAGGGATGGAAGCTATTAGGAGAAATCGGGCACCGGATGTAACATGGGTGATAGACTTGGTAGTTTTGGGATGGAAGCTATTAGGCCGAAATCGGGCACCGGATGTAACATGGTGATAGACTTGGCAACTTTGGGATGGAAGCTATTAGCCGAAATCGGGCACCGGATGTAACATGGGTGATAGACTTGGCAGTTTTTTGGATGGAAGCTATTAGGCCGAAATCGGGCACCGGATGTAACATGGGTGATAGACTTGGCAGTTTTTGGGATGGAAGCTATTAGGCGAAATCGGGCACCGGATGTAACATGGGTGATAGACTTGGCAGTTTTGGGATGGAAGCTATTAGGCCGAAATCGGGCACCGGATGTAACATGGGTGATAGACTTGGCAGTTTTTGGGATGGAAGCTATTAGGCCGAAATCGGGCACCGGATGTAACATGGGTGATAGACTTGGCAGTTTTTGGGATGGAAGCTATTAGGCCGAAATCGGGCACCGGATGTAACATGGGTGATAGACTTGGCAGTTTTTGGGATGGAAGCTATTAGGCCGAAATCGGGCACCGGATGTAACATGGGTGATAGACTTGGCAGTTTTTGGGATGGAAGCTATTAGGCCGAAATCGGGCACCGGATGTAACATGGGTGATAGACTTGGCAGTTTTTGGGATGGAAGCTATTAGGCCGAAATCGGGCACCGGATGTAACATGGGTGATAGACTTGGCAGTTTTTGGGATGGAAGCTATTAGGCCGAAATCGGGCACCGGATGTAACATGGGTGATAGACTTGGCAGTTTTTGGGATGGAAGCTATTAGGCCGAAATCGGGCACCGGATGTAACATGGGTGATAGACTTGGCAGTTTTTGGGATGGAAGCTATTAGGCCAAAATCGGGCACCGGATGTAACATGGGTGATAGACTTGGCAGTTTTGGGATGGAAGCTATTAGGCCGAAATCGGGCACCGGATGTAACATGGGTGATAGACTTGGCAGTGTTTTGGGATGGAAGCTATTAGGACGAAATCGGGCACCGGATGTAACATGGGTGATAGACTTGGCAGTTTTTGGGATGGAAGCTATTAGGCCGAAATCGGGCACCGGATGTAACATGGGTGATAGACTTGGCAGTTTTTGGGATGGAAGCTATTAGGCCGAAATCGGGCACCGGATGTAACATGGGTGATAGACTTGGCAGTTTTTGGGATGGAAGCTATTAGGCCGAAATCGGGCACCGGATGTAACATGGGTGATAGACTTGGCAGTTTTTGGGATGGAATTAGGCCGAAATCGGGCACCGGATGTAACATGGGTGATAGACTTGGCAGTTTTTGGGATGGAAGCTATTAGGCCGAAATCGGGCCGGATGTAACATGGGTGATAGACTTGGCAGTTTTTGGGATGGAAGCTATTAGGCCGAAATCGGGCACCGGATGTAACATGGGTGATAGACTTGGCAGTTTTTGGGATGGAAGCTATTAGGCCGAAATCGGGCACCGGATGTAACATGGGTGATAGACTTGGCAGTTTTGGGATGGAAGCTATTAGGCCGAAATCGGGCACCGGATGTAACATGGGTGATAGACTTGGCAGTTTTTGGGATGGAAGCTATTAGGCCGAAATCGGGCACCGGATGTAACATGGGTGATAGACTTGGCAGTTTTGGATGGAAGCTATTAGGCCGAAATCGGGCACCGGATGTAACATGGGTGATAGACTTGGCAGTTTTTGGGATGGAAGCTATTAGGCCGAAATCGGGCACCGGATGTAACATGGGTGATAGACTTGGCAGTTTTTGGGATGGAAGCTATTAGGCCGAAATCGGGCACCGGATGTAACATGGGTGATAGACTTGGCAGTTTTGGGATGGAAGCTATTAGGCGAAATCGGGCACCGGATGTAACATGGGTGATAGACTTGGCAGTTTTTGGGATGGAAGCTATTAGGCGAAATCGGGCACCGGATGTAACATGGGTGATAGACTTGGCAGTTTTTGGGATGGAAGCTATTAGGCCGAAATCGGGCACCGGATGTAACATGGGTGATAGACTTGGCAGTTTTTGGGATGGAAGCTATTAGGCCGAAATCGGGCACCGGATGTAACATGGGTGATAGACTTGGCAGTTTTTGGGATGGAAGCTATTAGGCCGAAATCGGGCACCGGATGTAACATGGGTGATAGACTTGGCAGTTTTGGGATGGAAGCTATTAGGCCGAAATCGGGCACCGGATGTAACATGGGTGATAGACTTGGCAGTTTTTGGGATGGAAGCTATTAGGCCGAAATCGGGCACCGGATGTAACATGGGTGATAGACTTGGCAGTTTTGGGATGGAAGCTATTAGGCCGAAATCGGGCACCGGATGTAACATGGGTGATAGACTTGGCAGTTTTTGGGATGGAAGCTATTAGGCCGAAATCGGGCACCGGATGTAACATGGGTGATAGACTTGGCAGTTTTTGGGATGGAAGCTATTAGGCCGAAATCGGGCACCGGATGTAACATGGGTGATAGACTTGGCAGTTTTTGGGATGGAAGCTATTAGGCCGAAATCGGGCACCGGATGTAACATGGGTGATAGACTTGGCAGTTTGGGATGGAAGCTATTAGGCCGAAATCGGGCACCGGATGTAACATGGGTGATAGACTTGGCAGTTTTTGGGATGGAAGCTATTAGGCCGAAATCGGGCACCGGATGTAACATGGGTGATAGACTTGGAAGTTTTGGGATGGAAGCTATTAGGCCGAAATCGGGCACCGGATGTAACATGGGTGATAGACTTGGCAGTTTTTGGGATGGAAGCTATTAGGGCGAAATCGGGCACCGGATGTAACATGGGTGATAGACTTGGCAGTTTTTGGGATGGAAGCTATTAGGCCGAAATCGGGCACCGGATGTAACATGGGTGATAGACTTGGCAGTTTTTGGGATGGAAGCTATTAGGCCGAAATCGGGCACCGGATGTAACATGGGTGATAGACTTGGCAGTTTTTGGGATGGAAGCTATTAGGCCGAAATCGGGCACCGGATGTAACATGGGTGATAGACTTGGCAGTTTTTGGGATGGAAGCTATTAGGCCGAAATCGGGCACCGGATGTAACATGGGTGATAGACTTGGCAGTTTTTGGGATGGAAGCTATTAGGCCGAAATCGGGCACCGGATGTAACATGGGTGATAGACTTGGCAGTTTTTGGGATGGAAGCTATTAGGCCGAAATCGGGCACCGGATGTAACATGGGTGATAGACTTGGCAGTTTTTGGGATGGAAGCTATTAGGCCGAAATCGGGCACCGGATGTAACATGGGTGATAGACTTGGCAGTTTTGGGATGGAAGCTATTAGGCCGAAATCGGGCACCGGATGTAACATGGGTGATAGACTTGGCAGTTTTTGGGATGGAAGCTATTAGGCCGAAATCGGGCACCGGATGTAACATGGGTGATAGACTTGGCAGTTTTTGGGATGGAAGCTATTAGGCCGAAATCGGGCACCGGATGTAACATGGGTGATAGACTTGGCAGTTTTTGGGATGGAAGCTATTAGGCCGAAATCGGGCACCGGATGTAACATGGGTGATAGACTTGGCAGTTTTTGGGATGGAAGCTATTAGGCCGAAATCGGGCACCGGATGTAACATGGGTGATAGACTTGGCAGTTTTTGGGATGGAAGCTATTAGGCCGAAATCGGGCACCGGATGTAACATGGGTGATAGACTTGGCAGTTTTTGGGATGGAAGCTATTAGGCCGAAATCGGGCACCGGATGTAACATGGGTGATAGACTTGGCAGTTTTTGGGATGGAAGCTATTAGGCCGAAATCGGGCACCGGATGTAACATGGGTGATAGACTTGGCAGTTTTTGGGATGGAAGCTATTAGGCCGAAATCGGGCACCGGATGTAACATGGGTGATAGACTTGGCAGTTTTTGGGATGGAAGCTATTAGGCCGAAATCGGGCACCGGATGTAACATGGGTGATAGACTTGGCAGTTTTTGGGATGGAAGCTATTAGGCCGAAATCGGGCACCGGATGTAACATGGGTGATAGACTTGGCAGTTTTTGGGATGGAAGCTATTAGGCCGAAATCGGGCACCGGATGTAACATGGGTGATAGACTTGGCAGTTTTTGGGATGGAAGCTATTAGGCCGAAATCGGGCACCGGATGTAACATGGGTGATAGACTTGGCAGTTTTTGGGATGGAAGCTATTAGGCCGAAATCGGGCACCGGATGTAACATGGGTGATAGACTTGGCAGTTTTTGGGATGGAAGCTATTAGGCCGAAATCGGGCACCGGATGTAACATGGGTGATAGACTTGGCAGTTTTTGGGATGGAAGCTATTAGGCCGAAATCGGGCACCGGATGTAACATGGGTGATAGACTTGGCAGTTTTTGGGATGGAAGCTATTAGGCCGAAATCGGGCACCGGATGTAACATGGGTGATAGACTTGGCAGTTTTTGGGATGGAAGCTATTAGGCCGAAATCGGGCACCGGATGTAACATGGGTGATAGACTTGGCAGTTTTTGGGATGGAAGCTATTAGGCCGAAATCGGGCACCGGATGTAACATGGGTGATAGACTTGGCAGTTTTTGGGATGGAAGCTATTAGGCCGAAATCGGGCACCGGATGTAACATGGGTGATAGACTTGGCAGTTTTTGGGATGGAAGCTATTAGGCCGAAATCGGGCACCGGATGTAACATGGGTGATAGACTTGGCAGTTTTTGGGATGGAAGCTATTAGGCCGAAATCGGGCACCGGATGTAACATGGGTGATAGACTTGGCAGTTTTTGGGATGGAAGCTATTAGGCCGAAATCGGGCACCGGATGTAACATGGGTGATAGACTTGGCAGTTTTTGGGATGGAAGCTATTAGGCCGAAATCGGGCACCGGATGTAACATGGGTGATAGACTTGGCAGTTTTTGGGATGGAAGCTATTAGGCCGAAATCGGGCACCGGATGTAACATGGGTGATAGACTTGGCAGTTTTTGGGATGGAAGCTATTAGGCCGAAATCGGGCACCGGATGTAACATGGGTGATAGACTTGGCAGTTTTTGGGATGGAAGCTATTAGGCCGAAATCGGGCACCGGATGTAACATGGGTGATAGACTTGGCAGTTTTTGGGATGGAAGCTATTAGGCCGAAATCGGGCACCGGATGTAACATGGGTGATAGACTTGGCAGTTTTTGGGATGGAAGCTATTAGGCCGAAATCGGGCACCGGATGTAACATGGGTGATAGACTTGGCAGTTTTTGGGATGGAAGCTATTAGGCCGAAATCGGGCACCGGATGTAACATGGGTGATAGACTTGGCAGTTTTTGGGATGGAAGCTATTAGGCCGAAATCGGGCACCGGATGTAACATGGGTGATAGACTTGGCAGTTTTTGGGATGGAAGCTATTAGGCCGAAATCGGGCACCGGATGTAACATGGGTGATAGACTTGGCAGTTTTTGGGATGGAAGCTATTAGGCCGAAATCGGGCACCGGATGTAACATGGGTGATAGACTTGGCAGTTTTTGGGATGGAAGCTATTAGGCCGAAATCGGGCACCGGATGTAACATGGGTGATAGACTTGGCAGTTTTTGGGATGGAAGCTATTAGGCCGAAATCGGGCACCGGATGTAACATGGGTGATAGACTTGGCAGTTTTTGGGATGGAAGCTATTAGGCCGAAATCGGGCACCGGATGTAACATGGGTGATAGACTTGGCAGTTTTTGGGATGGAAGCTATTAGGCCGAAATCGGGCACCGGATGTAACATGGGTGATAGACTTGGCAGTTTTTGGGATGGAAGCTATTAGGCCGAAATCGGGCACCGGATGTAACATGGGTGATAGACTTGGCAGTTTTTGGGATGGAAGCTATTAGGCCGAAATCGGGCACCGGATGTAACATGGGTGATAGACTTGGCAGTTTTTGGGATGGAAGCTATTAGGCCGAAATCGGGCACCGGATGTAACATGGGTGATAGACTTGGCAGTTTTTGGGATGGAAGCTATTAGGCCGAAATCGGGCACCGGATGTAACATGGGTGATAGACTTGGCAGTTTTTGGGATGGAAGCTATTAGGCCGAAATCGGGCACCGGATGTAACATGGGTGATAGACTTGGCAGTTTTTGGGATGGAAGCTATTAGGCCGAAATCGGGCACCGGATGTAACATGGGTGATAGACTTGGCAGTTTTTGGGATGGAAGCTATTAGGCCGAAATCGGGCACCGGATGTAACATGGGTGATAGACTTGGCAGTTTTTGGGATGGAAGCTATTAGGCCGAAATCGGGCACCGGATGTAACATGGGTGATAGACTTGGCAGTTTTTGGGATGGAAGCTATTAGGCCGAAATCGGGCACCGGATGTAACATGGGTGATAGACTTGGCAGTTTTTGGGATGGAAGCTATTAGGCCGAAATCGGGCACCGGATGTAACATGGGTGATAGACTTGGCAGTTTTTGGGATGGAAGCTATTAGGCCGAAATCGGGCACCGGATGTAACATGGGTGATAGACTTGGCAGTTTTTGGGATGGAAGCTATTAGGCCGAAATCGGGCACCGGATGTAACATGGGTGATAGACTTGGCAGTTTTTGGGATGGAAGCTATTAGGCCGAAATCGGGCACCGGATGTAACATGGGTGATAGACTTGGCAGTTTTTGGGATGGAAGCTATTAGGCCGAAATCGGGCACCGGATGTAACATGGGTGATAGACTTGGCAGTTTTTGGGATGGAAGCTATTAGGCCGAAATCGGGCACCGGATGTAACATGGGTGATAGACTTGGCAGTTTTTGGGATGGAAGCTATTAGGCCGAAATCGGGCACCGGATGTAACATGGGTGATAGACTTGGCAGTTTTTGGGATGGAAGCTATTAGGCCGAAATCGGGCACCGGATGTAACATGGGTGATAGACTTGGCAGTTTTTGGGATGGAAGCTATTAGGCCGAAATCGGGCACCGGATGTAACATGGGTGATAGACTTGGCAGTTTTTGGGATGGAAGCTATTAGGCCGAAATCGGGCACCGGATGTAACATGGGTGATAGACTTGGCAGTTTTTGGGATGGAAGCTATTAGGCCGAAATCGGGCACCGGATGTAACATGGGTGATAGACTTGGCAGTTTTTGGGATGGAAGCTATTAGGCCGAAATCGGGCACCGGATGTAACATGGGTGATAGACTTGGCAGTTTTGGGATGGAAGCTATTAGGCCGAAATCGGGCACCGGATGTAACATGGGTGATAGACTTGGCAGTTTTTGGGATGGAAGCTATTAGGCCGAAATCGGGCACCGGATGTAACATGGGTGATAGACTTGGCAGTTTTTGGGATGGAAGCTATTAGGCCGAAATCGGGCACCGGATGTAACATGGGTGATAGACTTGGCAGTTTTTGGGATGGAAGCTATTAGGCCGAAATCGGGCACCGGATGTAACATGGGTGATAGACTTGGCAGTTTTTGGGATGGAAGCTATTAGGCCGAAATCGGGCACCGGATGTAACATGGGTGATAGACTTGGCAGTTTTTGGGATGGAAGCTATTAGGCCGAAATCGGGCACCGGATGTAACATGGGTGATAGACTTGGCAGTTTTTGGGATGGAAGCTATTAGGCCGAAATCGGGCACCGGATGTAACATGGGTGATAGACTTGGCAGTTTTTGGGATGGAAGCTATTAGGCCGAAATCGGGCACCGGATGTAACATGGGTGATAGACTTGGCAGTTTTTGGGATGGAAGCTATTAGGCCGAAATCGGGCACCGGATGTAACATGGGTGATAGACTTGGCAGTTTTTGGGATGGAAGCTATTAGGCCGAAATCGGGCACCGGATGTAACATGGGTGATAGACTTGGCAGTTTTTGGGATGGAAGCTATTAGGCCGAAATCGGGCACCGGATGTAACATGGGTGATAGACTTGGCAGTTTTTGGGATGGAAGCTATTAGGCCGAAATCGGGCACCGGATGTAACATGGGTGATAGACTTGGCAGTTTTTGGGATGGAAGCTATTAGGCCGAAATCGGGCACCGGATGTAACATGGGTGATAGACTTGGCAGTTTTTGGGATGGAAGCTATTAGGCCGAAATCGGGCACCGGATGTAACATGGGTGATAGACTTGGCAGTTTTTGGGATGGAAGCTATTAGGCCGAAATCGGGCACCGGATGTAACATGGGTGATAGACTTGGCAGTTTTTGGGATGGAAGCTATTAGGCCGAAATCGGGCACCGGATGTAACATGGGTGATAGACTTGGCAGTTTTTGGGATGGAAGCTATTAGGCCGAAATCGGGCACCGGATGTAACATGGGTGATAGACTTGGCAGTTTTTGGGATGGAAGCTATTAGGCCGAAATCGGGCACCGGATGTAACATGGGTGATAGACTTGGCAGTTTTTGGGATGGAAGCTATTAGGCCGAAATCGGGCACCGGATGTAACATGGGTGATAGACTTGGCAGTTTTTGGGATGGAAGCTATTAGGCCGAAATCGGGCACCGGATGTAACATGGGTGATAGACTTGGCAGTTTTGGGATGGAAGCTATTAGGCCGAAATCGGGCACCGGATGTAACATGGGTGATAGACTTGGCAGTTTTTGGGATGGAAGCTATTAGGCCGAAATCGGGCACCGGATGTAACATGGGTGATAGACTTGGCAGTTTTTGGGATGGAAGCTATTAGGCCGAAATCGGGCACCGGATGTAACATGGGTGATAGACTTGGCAGTTTTTGGGATGGAAGCTATTAGGCCGAAATCGGGCACCGGATGTAACATGGGTGATAGACTTGGCAGTTTTTGGGATGGAAGCTATTAGGCCGAAATCGGGCACCGGATGTAACATGGGTGATAGACTTGGCAGTTTTTGGGATGGAAGCTATTAGGCCGAAATCGGGCACCGGATGTAACATGGGTGATAGACTTGGCAGTTTTTGGGATGGAAGCTATTAGGCCGAAATCGGGCACCGGATGTAACATGGGTGATAGACTTGGCAGTTTTTGGGATGGAAGCTATTAGGCCGAAATCGGGCACCGGATGTAACATGGGTGATAGACTTGGCAGTTTTTGGGATGGAAGCTATTAGGCCGAAATCGGGCACCGGATGTAACATGGGTGATAGACTTGGCAGTTTTTGGGATGGAAGCTATTAGGCCGAAATCGGGCACCGGATGTAACATGGGTGATAGACTTGGCAGTTTTTGGGATGGAAGCTATTAGGCCGAAATCGGGCACCGGATGTAACATGGGTGATAGACTTGGCAGTTTTTGGGATGGAAGCTATTAGGCCGAAATCGGGCACCGGATGTAACATGGGTGATAGACTTGGCAGTTTTTGGGATGGAAGCTATTAGGCCGAAATCGGGCACCGGATGTAACATGGGTGATAGACTTGGCAGTTTTTGGGATGGAAGCTATTAGGCCGAAATCGGGCACCGGATGTAACATGGGTGATAGACTTGGCAGTTTTTGGGATGGAAGCTATTAGGCCGAAATCGGGCACCGGATGTAACATGGGTGATAGACTTGGCAGTTTTTGGGATGGAAGCTATTAGGCCGAAATCGGGCACCGGATGTAACATGGGTGATAGACTTGGCAGTTTTTGGGATGGAAGCTATTAGGCCGAAATCGGGCACCGGATGTAACATGGGTGATAGACTTGGCAGTTTTTGGGATGGAAGCTATTAGGCCGAAATCGGGCACCGGATGTAACATGGGTGATAGACTTGGCAGTTTTTGGGATGGAAGCTATTAGGCCGAAATCGGGCACCGGATGTAACATGGGTGATAGACTTGGCAGTTTTTGGGATGGAAGCTATTAGGCCGAAATCGGGCACCGGATGTAACATGGGTGATAGACTTGGCAGTTTTTGGGATGGAAGCTATTAGGCCGAAATCGGGCACCGGATGTAACATGGGTGATAGACTTGGCAGTTTTTGGGATGGAAGCTATTAGGCCGAAATCGGGCACCGGATGTAACATGGGTGATAGACTTGGCAGTTTTTGGGATGGAAGCTATTAGGCCGAAATCGGGCACCGGATGTAACATGGGTGATAGACTTGGCAGTTTTTGGGATGGAAGCTATTAGGCCGAAATCGGGCACCGGATGTAACATGGGTGATAGACTTGGCAGTTTTTGGGATGGAAGCTATTAGGCCGAAATCGGGCACCGGATGTAACATGGGTGATAGACTTGGCAGTTTTTGGGATGGAAGCTATTAGGCCGAAATCGGGCACCGGATGTAACATGGGTGATAGACTTGGCAGTTTTTGGGATGGAAGCTATTAGGCCGAAATCGGGCACCGGATGTAACATGGGTGATAGACTTGGCAGTTTTTGGGATGGAAGCTATTAGGCCGAAATCGGGCACCGGATGTAACATGGGTGATAGACTTGGCAGTTTTTGGGATGGAAGCTATTAGGCCGAAATCGGGCACCGGATGTAACATGGGTGATAGACTTGGCAGTTTTTGGGATGGAAGCTATTAGGCCGAAATCGGGCACCGGATGTAACATGGGTGATAGACTTGGCAGTTTTTGGGATGGAAGCTATTAGGCCGAAATCGGGCACCGGATGTAACATGGGTGATAGACTTGGCAGTTTTTGGGATGGAAGCTATTAGGCCGAAATCGGGCACCGGATGTAACATGGGTGATAGACTTGGCAGTTTTTGGGATGGAAGCTATTAGGCCGAAATCGGGCACCGGATGTAACATGGGTGATAGACTTGGCAGTTTTTGGGATGGAAGCTATTAGGCCGAAATCGGGCACCGGATGTAACATGGGTGATAGACTTGGCAGTTTTTGGGATGGAAGCTATTAGGCCGAAATCGGGCACCGGATGTAACATGGGTGATAGACTTGGCAGTTTTTGGGATGGAAGCTATTAGGCCGAAATCGGGCACCGGATGTAACATGGGTGATAGACTTGGCAGTTTTTGGGATGGAAGCTATTAGGCCGAAATCGGGCACCGGATGTAACATGGGTGATAGACTTGGCAGTTTTTGGGATGGAAGCTATTAGGCCGAAATCGGGCACCGGATGTAACATGGGTGATAGACTTGGCAGTTTTTGGGATGGAAGCTATTAGGCCGAAATCGGGCACCGGATGTAACATGGGTGATAGACTTGGCAGTTTTTGGGATGGAAGCTATTAGGCCGAAATCGGGCACCGGATGTAACATGGGTGATAGACTTGGCAGTTTTTGGGATGGAAGCTATTAGGCCGAAATCGGGCACCGGATGTAACATGGGTGATAGACTTGGCAGTTTTTGGGATGGAAGCTATTAGGCCGAAATCGGGCACCGGATGTAACATGGGTGATAGACTTGGCAGTTTTTGGGATGGAAGCTATTAGGCCGAAATCGGGCACCGGATGTAACATGGGTGATAGACTTGGCAGTTTTTGGGATGGAAGCTATTAGGCCGAAATCGGGCACCGGATGTAACATGGGTGATAGACTTGGCAGTTTTTGGGATGGAAGCTATTAGGCCGAAATCGGGCACCGGATGTAACATGGGTGATAGACTTGGCAGTTTTTGGGATGGAAGCTATTAGGCCGAAATCGGGCACCGGATGTAACATGGGTGATAGACTTGGCAGTTTTTGGGATGGAAGCTATTAGGCCGAAATCGGGCACCGGATGTAACATGGGTGATAGACTTGGCAGTTTTTGGGATGGAAGCTATTAGGCCGAAATCGGGCACCGGATGTAACATGGGTGATAGACTTGGCAGTTTTTGGGATGGAAGCTATTAGGCCGAAATCGGGCACCGGATGTAACATGGGTGATAGACTTGGCAGTTTTTGGGATGGAAGCTATTAGGCCGAAATCGGGCACCGGATGTAACATGGGTGATAGACTTGGCAGTTTTTGGGATGGAAGCTATTAGGCCGAAATCGGGCACCGGATGTAACATGGGTGATAGACTTGGCAGTTTTTGGGATGGAAGCTATTAGGCCGAAATCGGGCACCGGATGTAACATGGGTGATAGACTTGGCAGTTTTTGGGATGGAAGCTATTAGGCCGAAATCGGGCACCGGATGTAACATGGGTGATAGACTTGGCAGTTTTTGGGATGGAAGCTATTAGGCCGAAATCGGGCACCGGATGTAACATGGGTGATAGACTTGGCAGTTTTTGGGATGGAAGCTATTAGGCCGAAATCGGGCACCGGATGTAACATGGGTGATAGACTTGGCAGTTTTTGGGATGGAAGCTATTAGGCCGAAATCGGGCACCGGATGTAACATGGGTGATAGACTTGGCAGTTTTTGGGATGGAAGCTATTAGGCCGAAATCGGGCACCGGATGTAACATGGGTGATAGACTTGGCAGTTTTTGGGATGGAAGCTATTAGGCCGAAATCGGGCACCGGATGTAACATGGGTGATAGACTTGGCAGTTTTTGGGATGGAAGCTATTAGGCCGAAATCGGGCACCGGATGTAACATGGGTGATAGACTTGGCAGTTTTTGGGATGGAAGCTATTAGGCCGAAATCGGGCACCGGATGTAACATGGGTGATAGACTTGGCAGTTTTTGGGATGGAAGCTATTAGGCCGAAATCGGGCACCGGATGTAACATGGGTGATAGACTTGGCAGTTTTTGGGATGGAAGCTATTAGGCCGAAATCGGGCACCGGATGTAACATGGGTGATAGACTTGGCAGTTTTGGGATGGAAGCTATTAGGCCGAAATCGGGCACCGGATGTAACATGGGTGATAGACTTGGCAGTTTTTGGGATGGAAGCTATTAGGCCGAAATCGGGCACCGGATGTAACATGGGTGATAGACTTGGCAGTTTTTGGGATGGAAGCTATTAGGCCGAAATCGGGCACCGGATGTAACATGGGTGATAGACTTGGCAGTTTTTGGGATGGAAGCTATTAGGCCGAAATCGGGCACCGGATGTAACATGGGTGATAGACTTGGCAGTTTTTGGGATGGAAGCTATTAGGCCGAAATCGGGCACCGGATGTAACATGGGTGATAGACTTGGCAGTTTTTGGGATGGAAGCTATTAGGCCGAAATCGGGCACCGGATGTAACATGGGTGATAGACTTGGCAGTTTTTGGGATGGAAGCTATTAGGCCGAAATCGGGCACCGGATGTAACATGGGTGATAGACTTGGCAGTTTTTGGGATGGAAGCTATTAGGCCGAAATCGGGCACCGGATGTAACATGGGTGATAGACTTGGCAGTTTTTGGGATGGAAGCTATTAGGCCGAAATCGGGCACCGGATGTAACATGGGTGATAGACTTGGCAGTTTTTGGGATGGAAGCTATTAGGCCGAAATCGGGCACCGGATGTAACATGGGTGATAGACTTGGCAGTTTTTGGGATGGAAGCTATTAGGCCGAAATCGGGCACCGGATGTAACATGGGTGATAGACTTGGCAGTTTTTGGGATGGAAGCTATTAGGCCGAAATCGGGCACCGGATGTAACATGGGTGATAGACTTGGCAGTTTTTGGGATGGAAGCTATTAGGCCGAAATCGGGCACCGGATGTAACATGGGTGATAGACTTGGCAGTTTTTGGGATGGAAGCTATTAGGCCGAAATCGGGCACCGGATGTAACATGGGTGATAGACTTGGCAGTTTTTGGGATGGAAGCTATTAGGCCGAAATCGGGCACCGGATGTAACATGGGTGATAGACTTGGCAGTTTTTGGGATGGAAGCTATTAGGCCGAAATCGGGCACCGGATGTAACATGGGTGATAGACTTGGCAGTTTTTGGGATGGAAGCTATTAGGCCGAAATCGGGCACCGGATGTAACATGGGTGATAGACTTGGCAGTTTTTGGGATGGAAGCTATTAGGCCGAAATCGGGCACCGGATGTAACATGGGTGATAGACTTGGCAGTTTTTGGGATGGAAGCTATTAGGCCGAAATCGGGCACCGGATGTAACATGGGTGATAGACTTGGCAGTTTTTGGGATGGAAGCTATTAGGCCGAAATCGGGCACCGGATGTAACATGGGTGATAGACTTGGCAGTTTTTGGGATGGAAGCTATTAGGCCGAAATCGGGCACCGGATGTAACATGGGTGATAGACTTGGCAGTTTTTGGGATGGAAGCTATTAGGCCGAAATCGGGCACCGGATGTAACATGGGTGATAGACTTGGCAGTTTTTGGGATGGAAGCTATTAGGCCGAAATCGGGCACCGGATGTAACATGGGTGATAGACTTGGCAGTTTTTGGGATGGAAGCTATTAGGCCGAAATCGGGCACCGGATGTAACATGGGTGATAGACTTGGCAGTTTTTGGGATGGAAGCTATTAGGCCGAAATCGGGCACCGGATGTAACATGGGTGATAGACTTGGCAGTTTTTGGGATGGAAGCTATTAGGCCGAAATCGGGCACCGGATGTAACATGGGTGATAGACTTGGCAGTTTTTGGGATGGAAGCTATTAGGCCGAAATCGGGCACCGGATGTAACATGGGTGATAGACTTGGCAGTTTTTGGGATGGAAGCTATTAGGCCGAAATCGGGCACCGGATGTAACATGGGTGATAGACTTGGCAGTTTTTGGGATGGAAGCTATTAGGCCGAAATCGGGCACCGGATGTAACATGGGTGATAGACTTGGCAGTTTTTGGGATGGAAGCTATTAGGCCGAAATCGGGCACCGGATGTAACATGGGTGATAGACTTGGCAGTTTTGGGATGGAAGCTATTAGGCCGAAATCGGGCACCGGATGTAACATGGGTGATAGACTTGGCAGTTTTTGGGATGGAAGCTATTAGGCCGAAATCGGGCACCGGATGTAACATGGGTGATAGACTTGGCAGTTTTTGGGATGGAAGCTATTAGGCCGAAATCGGGCACCGGATGTAACATGGGTGATAGACTTGGCAGTTTTTGGGATGGAAGCTATTAGGCCGAAATCGGGCACCGGATGTAACATGGGTGATAGACTTGGCAGTTTTTGGGATGGAAGCTATTAGGCCGAAATCGGGCACCGGATGTAACATGGGTGATAGACTTGGCAGTTTTTGGGATGGAAGCTATTAGGCCGAAATCGGGCACCGGATGTAACATGGGTGATAGACTTGGCAGTTTTTGGGATGGAAGCTATTAGGCCGAAATCGGGCACCGGATGTAACATGGGTGATAGACTTGGCAGTTTTTGGGATGGAAGCTATTAGGCCAAAATCGAGCACCGGATGTAACATGGGTGATAGACTTGGCAGTTTTTGGATGGAAGCTATTAGGCCGAAATCGGGCACCGGATGTAACATGGGTGATAGACTTGGCAGTTTTTGGGATGGAAGCTATTAGGCCGAAATCGGGCACCGGATGTAACATGGGTGATAGACTTGGCAGTGTTTGGGATGGAAGCTATTAGGCCGAAATCGGGCACCGGATGTAACATGGGTGATAGACTTGGCAGTTTTTGGGATGGAAGCTATTAGGCCGAAATCGGGCACCGGATGTAACATGGGTGATAGACTTGGCAGTTTTTGGGATGGAAGCTATTAGGCCGAAATCGGGCACCGGATGTAACATGGGTGATAGACTTGGCAGTTTTTGGGATGGAAGCTATTAGGCCGAAATCGGGCACCGGATGTAACATGGGTGATAGACTTGGCAGTTTTTGGGATGGAAGCTATTAGGCCGAAATCGGGCACCGGATGTAACATGGGTGATAGACTTGGCAGTTTTTGGGATGGAAGCTATTAGGCCGAAATCGGGCACCGGATGTAACATGGGTGATAGACTTGGCAGTTTTTGGGATGGAAGCTATTAGGCCGAAATCGGGCACCGGATGTAACATGGGTGATAGACTTGGCAGTTTTTGGGATGGAAGCTATTAGGCCGAAATCGGGCACCGGATGTAACATGGGTGATAGACTTGGCAGTTTTTGGGATGGAAGCTATTAGGCCGAAATCGGGCACCGGATGTAACATGGGTGATAGACTTGGCAGTTTTTGGGATGGAAGCTATTAGGCCGAAATCGGGCACCGGATGTAACATGGGTGATAGACTTGGCAGTTTTTGGGATGGAAGCTATTAGGCCGAAATCGGGCACCGGATGTAACATGGGTGATAGACTTGGCAGTTTTTGGGATGGAAGCTATTAGGCCGAAATCGGGCACCGGATGTAACATGGGTGATAGACTTGGCAGTTTTTGGGATGGAAGCTATTAGGCCGAAATCGGGCACCGGATGTAACATGGGTGATAGACTTGGCAGTTTTTGGGATGGAAGCTATTAGGCCGAAATCGGGCACCGGATGTAACATGGGTGATAGACTTGGCAGTTTTTGGGATGGAAGCTATTAGGCCGAAATCGGGCACCGGATGTAACATGGGTGATAGACTTGGCAGTTTTTGGGATGGAAGCTATTAGGCCGAAATCGGGCACCGGATGTAACATGGGTGATAGACTTGGCAGTTTTTGGGATGGAAGCTATTAGGCCGAAATCGGGCACCGGATGTAACATGGGTGATAGACTTGGCAGTTTTTGGGATGGAAGCTATTAGGCCGAAATCGGGCACCGGATGTAACATGGGTGATAGACTTGGCAGTTTTTGGGATGGAAGCTATTAGGCCGAAATCGGGCACCGGATGTAACATGGGTGATAGACTTGGCAGTTTTTGGGATGGAAGCTATTAGGCCGAAATCGGGCACCGGATGTAACATGGGTGATAGACTTGGCAGTTTTTGGGATGGAAGCTATTAGGCCGAAATCGGGCACCGGATGTAACATGGGTGATAGACTTGGCAGTTTTTGGGATGGAAGCTATTAGGCCGAAATCGGGCACCGGATGTAACATGGGTGATAGACTTGGCAGTTTTTGGGATGGAAGCTATTAGGCCGAAATCGGGCACCGGATGTAACATGGGTGATAGACTTGGCAGTGTTTTGGGATGGAAGCTATTAGGCCGAAATCGGGCACCGGATGTAACATGGGTGATAGACTTGGCAGTTTTTGGGATGGAAGCTATTAGGCCGAAATCGGGCACCGGATGTAACATGGGTGATAGACTTGGCAGTTTTGGGATGGAAGCTATTAGGCCGAAATCGGGCACCGGATGTAACATGGGTGATAGACTTGGCAGTTTTTGGGATGGAAGCTATTAGGCCGAAATCGGGCACCGGATGTAACATGGGTGATAGACTTGGCAGTTTTTGGGATGGAAGCTATTAGGCCGAAATCGGGCACCGGATGTAACATGGGTGATAGACTTGGCAGTTTTTGGGATGGAAGCTATTAGGCCGAAATCGGGCACCGGATGTAACATGGGTGATAGACTTGGCAGTTTTTGGGATGGAAGCTATTAGGCCGAAATCGGGCACCGGATGTAACATGGGTGATAGACTTGGCAGTTTTGGGATGGAAGCTATTAGGCCGAAATCGGGCACCGGATGTAACATGGGTGATAGACTTGGCAGTTTTTGGGATGGAAGCTATTAGGCCGAAATCGGGCACCGGATGTAACATGGGTGATAGACTTGGCAGTTTTTGGGATGGAAGCTATTAGGCCGAAATCGGGCACCGGATGTAACATGGGTGATAGACTTGGCAGTTTTTGGGATGGAAGCTATTAGGCCGAAATCGGGCACCGGATGTAACATGGGTGATAGACTTGGCAGTTTTTGGGATGGAAGCTATTAGGCCGAAATCGGGCACCGGATGTAACATGGGTGATAGACTTGGCAGTTTTTGGGATGGAAGCTATTAGGCCGAAATCGGGCACCGGATGTAACATGGGTGATAGACTTGGCAGTTTTTGGGATGGAAGCTATTAGGCCGAAATCGGGCACCGGATGTAACATGGGTGATAGACTTGGCAGTTTTTGGGATGGAAGCTATTAGGCCGAAATCGGGCACCGGATGTAACATGGGTGATAGACTTGGCAGTTTTTGGGATGGAAGCTATTAGGCCGAAATCGGGCACCGGATGTAACATGGGTGATAGACTTGGCAGTTTTTGGGATGGAAGCTATTAGGCCGAAATCGGGCACCGGATGTAACATGGGTGATAGACTTGGCAGTTTTTGGGATGGAAGCTATTAGGCCGAAATCGGGCACCGGATGTAACATGGGTGATAGACTTGGCAGTTTTTGGGATGGAAGCTATTAGGCCGAAATCGGGCACCGGATGTAACATGGGTGATAGACTTGGCAGTTTTTGGGATGGAAGCTATTAGGCCGAAATCGGGCACCGGATGTAACATGGGTGATAGACTTGGCAGTTTTTGGGATGGAAGCTATTAGGCCGAAATCGGGCACCGGATGTAACATGGGTGATAGACTTGGCAGTTTTTGGGATGGAAGCTATTAGGCCGAAATCGGGCACCGGATGTAACATGGGTGATAGACTTGGCAGTTTTTGGGATGGAAGCTATTAGGCCGAAATCGGGCACCGGATGTAACATGGGTGATAGACTTGGCAGTTTTTGGGATGGAAGCTATTAGGCCGAAATCGGGCACCGGATGTAACATGGGTGATAGACTTGGCAGTTTTTGGGATGGAAGCTATTAGGCCGAAATCGGGCACCGGATGTAACATGGGTGATAGACTTGGCAGTTTTTGGGATGGAAGCTATTAGGCCGAAATCGGGCACCGGATGTAACATGGGTGATAGACTTGGCAGTTTTTGGGATGGAAGCTATTAGGCCGAAATCGGGCACCGGATGTAACATGGGTGATAGACTTGGCAGTTTTTGGGATGGAAGCTATTAGGCCGAAATCGGGCACCGGATGTAACATGGGTGATAGACTTGGCAGTTTTTGGGATGGAAGCTATTAGGCCGAAATCGGGCACCGGATGTAACATGGGTGATAGACTTGGCAGTTTTTGGGATGGAAGCTATTAGGCCGAAATCGGGCACCGGATGTAACATGGGTGATAGACTTGGCAGTTTTTGGGATGGAAGCTATTAGGCCGAAATCGGGCACCGGATGTAACATGGGTGATAGACTTGGCAGTTTTTGGGATGGAAGCTATTAGGCCGAAATCGGGCACCGGATGTAACATGGGTGATAGACTTGGCAGTTTTTGGGATGGAAGCTATTAGGCCGAAATCGGGCACCGGATGTAACATGGGTGATAGACTTGGCAGTTTTTGGGATGGAAGCTATTAGGCCGAAATCGGGCACCGGATGTAACATGGGTGATAGACTTGGCAGTTTTTGGGATGGAAGCTATTAGGCCGAAATCGGGCACCGGATGTAACATGGGTGATAGACTTGGCAGTTTTTGGGATGGAAGCTATTAGGCCGAAATCGGGCACCGGATGTAACATGGGTGATAGACTTGGCAGTTTTTGGGATGGAAGCTATTAGGCCGAAATCGGGCACCGGATGTAACATGGGTGATAGACTTGGCAGTTTTTGGGATGGAAGCTATTAGGCCGAAATCGGGCACCGGATGTAACATGGGTGATAGACTTGGCAGTTTTTGGGATGGAAGCTATTAGGCCGAAATCGGGCACCGGATGTAACATGGGTGATAGACTTGGCAGTTTTTGGGATGGAAGCTATTAGGCCGAAATCGGGCACCGGATGTAACATGGGTGATAGACTTGGCAGTTTTTGGGATGGAAGCTATTAGGCCGAAATCGGGCACCGGATGTAACATGGGTGATAGACTTGGCAGTTTTTGGGATGGAAGCTATTAGGCCGAAATCGGGCACCGGATGTAACATGGGTGATAGACTTGGCAGTTTTTGGGATGGAAGCTATTAGGCCGAAATCGGGCACCGGATGTAACATGGGTGATAGACTTGGCAGTTTTTGGGATGGAAGCTATTAGGCCGAAATCGGGCACCGGATGTAACATGGGTGATAGACTTGGCAGTTTTTGGGATGGAAGCTATTAGGCCGAAATCGGGCACCGGATGTAACATGGGTGATAGACTTGGCAGTTTTTGGGATGGAAGCTATTAGGCCGAAATCGGGCACCGGATGTAACATGGGTGATAGACTTGGCAGTTTTTGGGATGGAAGCTATTAGGCCGAAATCGGGCACCGGATGTAACATGGGTGATAGACTTGGCAGTTTTTGGGATGGAAGCTATTAGGCCGAAATCGGGCACCGGATGTAACATGGGTGATAGACTTGGCAGTTTTTGGGATGGAAGCTATTAGGCCGAAATCGGGCACCGGATGTAACATGGGTGATAGACTTGGCAGTTTTTGGGATGGAAGCTATTAGGCCGAAATCGGGCACCGGATGTAACATGGGTGATAGACTTGGCAGTTTTTGGGATGGAAGCTATTAGGCCGAAATCGGGCACCGGATGTAACATGGGTGATAGACTTGGCAGTTTTTGGGATGGAAGCTATTAGGCCGAAATCGGGCACCGGATGTAACATGGGTGATAGACTTGGCAGTTTTTGGGATGGAAGCTATTAGGCCGAAATCGGGCACCGGATGTAACATGGGTGATAGACTTGGCAGTTTTTGGGATGGAAGCTATTAGGCCGAAATCGGGCACCGGATGTAACATGGGTGATAGACTTGGCAGTTTTTGGGATGGAAGCTATTAGGCCGAAATCGGGCACCGGATGTAACATGGGTGATAGACTTGGCAGTTTTTGGGATGGAAGCTATTAGGCCGAAATCGGGCACCGGATGTAACATGGGTGATAGACTTGGCAGTTTTTGGGATGGAAGCTATTAGGCCGAAATCGGGCACCGGATGTAACATGGGTGATAGACTTGGCAGTTTTGGGATGGAAGCTATTAGGCCGAAATCGGGCACCGGATGTAACATGGGTGATAGACTTGGCAGTTTTTGGGATGGAAGCTATTAGGCCGAAATCGGGCACCGGATGTAACATGGGTGATAGACTTGGCAGTTTTTGGGATGGAAGCTATTAGGCCGAAATCGGGCACCGGATGTAACATGGGTGATAGACTTGGCAGTTTTTGGGATGGAAGCTATTAGGCCGAAATCGGGCACCGGATGTAACATGGGTGATAGACTTGGCAGTTTTTGGGATGGAAGCTATTAGGCCGAAATCGGGCACCGGATGTAACATGGGTGATAGACTTGGCAGTTTTTGGGATGGAAGCTATTAGGCCGAAATCGGGCACCGGATGTAACATGGGTGATAGACTTGGCAGTTTTTGGGATGGAAGCTATTAGGCCGAAATCGGGCACCGGATGTAACATGGGTGATAGACTTGGCAGTTTTTGGGATGGAAGCTATTAGGCCGAAATCGGGCACCGGATGTAACATGGGTGATAGACTTGGCAGTTTTTGGGATGGAAGCTATTAGGCCGAAATCGGGCACCGGATGTAACATGGGTGATAGACTTGGCAGTTTTTGGGATGGAAGCTATTAGGCCGAAATCGGGCACCGGATGTAACATGGGTGATAGACTTGGCAGTTTTTGGGATGGAAGCTATTAGGCCGAAATCGGGCACCGGATGTAACATGGGTGATAGACTTGGCAGTTTTTGGGATGGAAGCTATTAGGCCGAAATCGGGCACCGGATGTAACATGGGTGATAGACTTGGCAGTTTTTGGGATGGAAGCTATTAGGCCGAAATCGGGCACCGGATGTAACATGGGTGATAGACTTGGCAGTTTTTGGGATGGAAGCTATTAGGCCGAAATCGGGCACCGGATGTAACATGGGTGATAGACTTGGCAGTTTTTGGGATGGAAGCTATTAGGCCGAAATCGGGCACCGGATGTAACATGGGTGATAGACTTGGCAGTTTTTGGGATGGAAGCTATTAGGCCGAAATCGGGCACCGGATGTAACATGGGTGATAGACTTGGCAGTTTTTGGGATGGAAGCTATTAGGCCGAAATCGGGCACCGGATGTAACATGGGTGATAGACTTGGCAGTTTTTGGGATGGAAGCTATTAGGCCGAAATCGGGCACCGGATGTAACATGGGTGATAGACTTGGCAGTTTTTGGGATGGAAGCTATTAGGCCGAAATCGGGCACCGGATGTAACATGGGTGATAGACTTGGCAGTTTTTGGGATGGAAGCTATTAGGCCGAAATCGGGCACCGGATGTAACATGGGTGATAGACTTGGCAGTTTTTGGGATGGAAGCTATTAGGCCGAAATCGGGCACCGGATGTAACATGGGTGATAGACTTGGCAGTTTTTGGGATGGAAGCTATTAGGCCGAAATCGGGCACCGGATGTAACATGGGTGATAGACTTGGCAGTTTTTGGGATGGAAGCTATTAGGCCGAAATCGGGCACCGGATGTAACATGGGTGATAGACTTGGCAGTTTTTGGGATGGAAGCTATTAGGCCGAAATCGGGCACCGGATGTAACATGGGTGATAGACTTGGCAGTTTTTGGGATGGAAGCTATTAGGCCGAAATCGGGCACCGGATGTAACATGGGTGATAGACTTGGCAGTTTTTGGGATGGAAGCTATTAGGCCGAAATCGGGCACCGGATGTAACATGGGTGATAGACTTGGCAGTTTTTGGGATGGAAGCTATTAGGCCGAAATCGGGCACCGGATGTAACATGGGTGATAGACTTGGCAGTTTTTGGGATGGAAGCTATTAGGCCGAAATCGGGCACCGGATGTAACATGGGTGATAGACTTGGCAGTTTTTGGGATGGAAGCTATTAGGCCGAAATCGGGCACCGGATGTAACATGGGTGATAGACTTGGCAGTTTTTGGGATGGAAGCTATTAGGCCGAAATCGGGCACCGGATGTAACATGGGTGATAGACTTGGCAGTTTTTTGGGATGGAAGCTATTAGGCCGAAATCGGGCACCGGATGTAACATGGGTGATAGACTTGGCAGTTTTTGGGATGGAAGCTATTAGGCCGAAATCGGGCACCGGATGTAACATGGGTGATAGACTTGGCAGTTTTTGGGATGGAAGCTATTAGGCCGAAATCGGGCACCGGATGTAACATGGGTGATAGACTTGGCAGTTTTTGGGATGGAAGCTATTAGGCCGAAATCGGGCACCGGATGTAACATGGGTGATAGACTTGGCAGTTTTGGGATGGAAGCTATTAGGCCGAAATCGGGCACCGGATGTAACATGGGTGATAGACTTGGCAGTTTTTGGGATGGAAGCTATTAGGCCGAAATCGGGCACCGGATGTAACATGGGTGATAGACTTGGCAGTTTTTGGGATGGAAGCTATTAGGCCGAAATCGGGCACCGGATGTAACATGGGTGATAGACTTGGCAGTTTTTGGGATGGAAGCTATTAGGCCGAAATCGGGCACCGGATGTAACATGGGTGATAGACTTGGCAGTTTTTGGGATGGAAGCTATTAGGCCGAAATCGGGCACCGGATGTAACATGGGTGATAGACTTGGCAGTTTTTGGGATGGAAGCTATTAGGCCGAAATCGGGCACCGGATGTAACATGGGTGATAGACTTGGCAGTTTTTGGGATGGAAGCTATTAGGCCGAAATCGGGCACCGGATGTAACATGGGTGATAGACTTGGCAGTTTTTGGGATGGAAGCTATTAGGCCGAAATCGGGCACCGGATGTAACATGGGTGATAGACTTGGCAGTTTTTGGGATGGAAGCTATTAGGCCGAAATCGGGCACCGGATGTAACATGGGTGATAGACTTGGAAGTTTTTGGGATGGAAGCTATTAGGCCGAAATCGGGCACCGGATGTAACATGGGTGATAGACTTGGCAGTTTTTGGGATGGAAGCTATTAGGCCGAAATCGGGCACCGGATGTAACATGGTGATAGACTTGGCAGTTTTGGGATGGAAGCTATTAGGCCGAAATCGGGCACCGGATGTAACATGGGTGATAGACTTGGCAGTGTTTGGGATGGAAGCTATTAGGCCGAAATCGGGCACCGGATGTAACATGGGGTGATAGACTTGGCAGTGTTTTGGGATGGAAGCTATTAGGCCGAAATCGGGCACCGGATGTAACATGGGTGATAGACTTGGCAGTGTTTTGGATGGAAGCTATTAGGCGAAATCGGGCACCGGATGTAACATGGGTGATAGACTTGGCAGTTTTTGGGATGGAAGCTATTAGGCCGAAATCGGGCACCGGATGTAACATGGGTGATAGACTTGGCAGTTTTTGGGATGGAAGCTATTAGGCCGAAATCGGGCACCGGATGTAACATGGGTGATAGACTTGGCAGTTTTTGGGATGGAAGCTATTAGGCCGAAATCGGGCACCGGATGTAACATGGGTGATAGACTTGGCAGTTTTTGGGATGGAAGCTATTAGGCCGAAATCGGGCACCGGATGTAACATGGGTGATAGACTTGGCAGTTTTTGGGATGGAAGCTATTAGGCCGAAATCGGGCACCGGATGTAACATGGGTGATAGACTTGGCAGTTTTTGGGATGGAAGCTATTAGGCCGAAATCGGGCACCGGATGTAACATGGGTGATAGACTTGGCAGTTTTTGGGATGGAAGCTATTAGGCCGAAATCGGGCACCGGATGTAACATGGGTGATAGACTTGGCAGTTTTTGGGATGGAAGCTATTAGGCCGAAATCGGGCACCGGATGTAACAGTGTTTTGGGATGGAAGCTATTAGGCGAAATCGGGCACCGGATGTAACATGGGTGATAGACTTGCAAGTGTTTTGGGATGGAAGCTATTAGGCCGAAATCGGGCACCGGATGTAACATGGTGATAGACTTGGCAGTGTTTTGGGATGGAAGCTATTAGGACGAAAATCGGGCACCGGATGTAACATGGGTGATAGACTTGGCAGTGTTTGGGATGGAAGCTATTAGGCCGAAATCGGCACCGGATGTAACAATGGGTGATAGACTGGCAGTTTTTGGGATGGAAGCTATTAGGCCGAAATCGGGCACCGGATGTAACATGGGTGATAGACTTGGCAGTTTTTGGGATGGAAGCTATTAGGCCGAAATCGGGCACCGGATGTAACATGGGTGATAGACTTGCAGTTTTTGGGATGGAAGCTATTAGGCCGAAATCGGGCACCGATGTAACATGGGTGATAGACTTGGCAAGTTTTGGGATGGAAGCTATTAGGCCGAAATCGGGCACCGATGTAACATGGGTGATAGACTTGGCAGTTTTGGGATGGAAGCTATTAGGCCGAAATCGGCACCGGATGTAACATGGGTGATAGACTTGGCAGTTTTTGGGATGGAAGCTATTAGGCCGAAATCGGGCACCGATGTAACATGGGTGATAGACTTGGCAGTTTTTGGGATGGAAGCTATTAGGCCGAAATCGGGCACCGGATGTAACATGGGTGAATAGACTTGGCAGTTTTTGGGATGGAAGCTATTAGGCCGAAATCGGGCACCGATGTAACATGGGTGATAGACTTGGCAGTTTTTGGGATGGAAGCTATTAGGCCGAAATCGGCACCGGATGTAACATGGGTGATAGACTTGGCAGTTTTTGGGATGGAAGCTATTAGGCCGAAATCGGGCACCGGATGTAACATGGGTGATAGACTTGGCAGTTTTTGGGATGGAAGCTATTAGGCCGAAATCGGGCACCGGATGTAACATGGGTGATAGACTTGGCAGTTTTTGGGATGGAAGCTATTAGGCCGAAATCGGGCACCGATGTAACATGGGTGATAGACTTGACAGTTTTGGGATGGAAGCTATTAGGCCGAAATCGGGCACCGGATGTAACATGGGTGATAGACTTGGCAGTTTTTGGGATGGAAGCTATTAGGCCGAAATCGGGCACCGGATGTAACATGGGTGATAGACTTGGCAGTGTTTGGGATGGAAGCTATTAGGCCGAAATCGGGCACCGGATGTAACATGGGTGATAGACTTGGCAGTTTTGGGATGGAAGCTATTAGGCCGAAATCGGGCACCGGATGTAACATGGGTGATAGACTTGGCAGTTTTTGGGATGGAAGCTATTAGGCCGAAATCGGGCACCGGATGTAACATGGGTGATAGACTTGGCAGTTTTTGGGATGGAAGCTATTAGGCCGAAATCGGGCACCGGATGTAACATGGGTGATAGACTTGGCAGTTTTTGGGATGGAAGCTATTAGGCCGAAATCGGGCACCGGATGTAACATGGGTGATAGACTTGGCAGTTTTTGGGATGGAAGCTATTAGGCCGAAATCGGGCACCGGATGTAACATGGGTGATAGACTTGGCAGTTTTTGGGATGGAAGCTATTAGGCCGAAATCGGGCACCGGATGTAACATGGGTGATAGACTTGGCAGTTTTTGGGATGGAAGCTATTAGGCCGAAATCGGGCACCGGATGTAACATGGGTGATAGACTTTGGAAGTTTTGGGATGGAAGCTATTAGGGCCGAAATCGGGCACCAGGATGTAACATGGGTGATAGACTTGGCAGTGTTTTGGGATGGAAGCTATTAGGAACGAAATCGGGGCACCGGATGTAACATGGGTGATAGACTTGGCAGTGTTTGGGATGGAAGCCTATTAGGCCGAAATCCGGGCACCGGATGTAACATGGGTCATAGACTTGGCAGTTTTTGGGTGGAAGCTATTAGGCCGAAATCGGGCACCGGATTTAACGTGGTAAAGATGGGTTGGGATGAAGCTTGGGCCGAATCGGGGTAATGGGGGGGTTGGGATGGGAAGCTATTAGGCGGAAATCGGGCCACCGGATGTAGATAGGGTGATAGACTGGCACGTGTTTGGATGGAAGCTATTAGGCCATTAGGCCGAAATCGGGCACCGGATGTAACATGGGTGATAGACTTGGCAGTTTTTGGGATGGAAGCTATTAGGCCGAAATCGGGCACCGGATGTAACATGGTGATAGACTTGGCAGTTTTTGGGATGGAAGCTATTAGGCCGAAATCGGCACCGGATGTAACATGGGTGATAGACTTGGCAGTGTTTGGGATGGAAGCTATTAGGACGAAATCGGGCCCGGATGTAACATGGGTGATAGACTTTGGCAGTTTTTGGGATGGAAAGCTATTAGGCCGAAATCGGGCACCGGATGTAACATGGGTGATAGACTTGGCAGTTTTGGGATGGAAGCTATTAGGCCGAAATCGGGCACCGGATGTAACATGGGTGATAGACTTGCAGTTTTTGGGATGGAAGCTATTAGGCCGAAATCGGGCACCGGATGTAACATGGTGATAGACTTGGCAGTTTTTGGGATGGAAGCTATTAGGCCGAAATCGGGGCACCGGATGTAACATGGGTGATAGACTTGGCAGTTTTGGGATGGAAGCTATTAGGCGAAATCGGCACGGATGTAACATGGGTGATAGACTTGGCAGTTTTTGGATGGAAGCTATTAGGCCGAAATCGGGCACCGGATGTAACATTGGTGATAGACTTGGCAGTTTGGGATGGAAGCTATTAGGCGAAATCGGGCACCGGATGTAACATGGGTGATAGACTTGGCAGTGTTTTGGATGGAAGCTATTAGGCCGAAATCGGGCACCGGATGTAACATGGGTGATAGACTTGGCAGTTTTTGGGATGGAAGCTATTAGGCCGAAATCGGGCACCGGATGTAACAGGGTGATAGACTTGCAGTTTTGGGATGGAAGCTATTAGGCCGAAATCGGCACCGGATGTAACATGGGTGATAGACTTGGCCAGTTTTGGATGGAAGCTATTAGGCCGAAATCGGGCACCGATGTAACATGGGTGATAGACTTGGCAGTTTTGGGATGGAAGCTATTAGGCCGAAATCGAGCACCGGATGTAACATGGGGGAAGACTTGGCAGTTTTTGGGTGGAAGCTATTAGGCCGAAATCGGCACCGGATGTAACATGGGTGATAGACTTGGCAGTTTTGGGATGGAAGCTATTAGGCCGAAATCGGGCACCGATGTAACATGGGTGATAGACTTGGCAAGTTTTTGGGATGGAGCTATTAGGCCGAAATCGGGCACCG